>NC_088419.1:0-297500 GCF_034236695.1 Oncorhynchus nerka
GTTACAGTCTGTTATAGACTGTTATAGTCTGTTATAGCCTGTTATAGCCTGTTATAGACTGTTGCAGCCTGTTACAGTCTGTTATAGCCTGTTACAGTCTGTTATAGCCTGTTACAGTCTGTTATAGACTGTTATAGCCTGTTATAGCCTGTTATAGCCTGTTGCAGCCTGTTACAGCCTGTTATAGTCTGTTAGTCTGTTATAGCCTGTTATAGCCTGTTATAGAATGTTACAGTCTGTTATAGCCTGGCATAGTCTGTTGCAACCTGTTATAGCCTGTTGCAGCCTGTTACAGCCTGTTATAGTCTGTTACAGTCTGTTATAGCCTGTTATAGACTGTTATAGCCTGTTACAGCCTGTTACAGCCTGTTATAGTCTGTTACAGTCTGTTATAGCCTGTTATAGTCTGTTACAGCCTGTTATAGCCTGTTATAGCCTGTTATAGCCTGTTACAGCCTGTTACAGCCTGTTATAGCCTGTTATAGAATGTTACAGTCTGTATAGCCTGGCATCGTCTGTTAAAGCCTGTTACAGCCTGTTACAGCCTGTTACAGCCTGTTAAAGCCTGTTATTGCCTGTTACAGTCTGTTATAGCCAGTTACAGCCTGTTATAGCCTGTTACAGCCTGTTATAGCCTGTTATAGAATGTTACAGTCTGTATAGCCTGGCATCGTCTGTTAAAGCCTGTTACAGCCTGTTACAGCCTGTTATAGCCTGTTATAGCCTGTTATAGCCTGTTATAGCCTGTTATAGCCTGTTACAGCCTGTTATAGCCTGTTATAGCCTGTTATAGGGTGTTACAGTCTGTTATAGCCTGTTATAGCCTGTTACAGCCTGTTATAGCCTGTTATAGCCTGTTACAGCCTGTTACAGTCTGTTATAGCCTGTTATAGCCTGTTACAGTCTGTTATAGCCTGTTATAGCCTGTTACAGTCTGTTATAGCCTGTTACAGTCTGTTATAGCCTGTTATAGCCTGTTACAGCCTGTTACAGTCTGTTACAGTCTGTTATAGCCTGTTATAGCCTGTTATAGCCTGTTACAGTCTGTTATAGCCTGTTATAGCCTGTTACAGTCTGTTATAGCCTGTTAGTCTGTTACAGTCTGTTATAGCCTGTTACAGCCTGTTATAGCCTGTTACAGTCTGTTATAGCCTGTTACAGTCTGTTATAGCCTGTTATAGCCTGTTACAGCCTGTTACAGCCTGTTACAGTCTGTTATAGCCTGTTATAGCCTGTTATAGCCTGTTATAGCCTGTTACAGTCTGTTATAGCCTGTTATAGCCTGTTACAGTCTGTTATAGCCTGTTACAGTCTGTTATAGCCTGTTATAGCCTGTTACAGTATGTTATAGCCTGTTACAGTCTGTTATAGCCTGTTATAGCCTGTTACAGTCTGTTATAGCCTGTTACAGCCTGTTATAGCCTGTTACAGTCTGTTATAGCCTGTTATAGCCTGTTACAGTCTGTTATAGCCTGTTACAGTCTAAATCCTGTTACAGCCTGTTACAGTCTGTTATAGCCTGTTATAGCCTGTTATAGCCTGTTACAGTCTGTTATAGCCTGTTACAGTCTAAATCCTGTTACAGCCTGTTATAGCCTGTTATAGCCTGTTATAGCCTGTTACAGTCTGTTATAGCCTGTTACAGTCTGTTATAGCCTGTTACAGTCTAAAGCCTGTTACAGTCTGTTATAGCCTGTTACAGTCTGTTATAGCCTGTTACAGTCTAAAGCCTGTTACAGCCTGTTACAGTCTGTTATAGCCTGTTATAGCCTGTTACAGTCTGTTATAGCCTGTTACAGTCTAAATCCTGTTATAGCCTGTTACAGTCTGTTATAGCCTGTTACAGTCTGTTATAGCCTGTTATAGTCTGTTATAGCCTGTTACAGCCTGTTATAGCCTGTTACAGTCTAAATCCTGTTACAGCCTGTTTTTCTTTGCCATTCTCGGTGCTGGAGGGACATAGATCCCTGAAATCCTAAGATCAGAGAAAACCTGCAGCTCTTCTGGATCCCTGCTTTTTAATAAATCTGGCAGCTGATTTCATAGCTGAACCACTTACATATCTGTTCAATCTAACCCTGGAATGTAATGAAATAATAATGAAAATACCACTTTTAAAGGGTGGAGAGCCAACCCTATTGAGTAATTATAGGCCAATCTCAAAGCTGTCACCACTGGCGAAAATACGTGAAACCCTTGTTAGTGAACAGCTAAAAGAGTTTTTATATACTAACTCTATTTTATCAATGTACCAATCGGGCTTCAGGAAGAAGCATAGCACAATTACAGCAGCCATGAATGTTTTAAATGATATCACTGAAGCCATTGACAAAAAACAGCACTGTGTCTCACTTTTTATTGATCTCTCTAAGGCTTTTGATACAGTTGATCATGCTATACTAAGGCAGAGATTGTCGAGTGTAGGTCTTTCGGAGCATGCAGTTGCATGGTTTTCTAACTATCTGTCTGATAGGTCTCAGTGCACTCAATTTGATGGGCTCATGTCTGTTAAATTGTCTGTCTGTTATGGTGTGCCCCAGGGCTCTGTACTGGGTCCCATCTTATTCACTATTTATATAAATAATTTAGACAAAAATGTGCAAAATGCGTAACTTCACTTTTATGCTGATGATACTGTTATTTATTGTTGTGCCTCATCTCTCACAAAAGCTTTCCAGAACTTGCTGCTTTTTATACTGTTCAACATACCTTGTGTCAATTGAAGCTTATCCTCAATACTGACAAAACTAAACTACAGGTGTTTTCTAAAGCAAGAAATAGACCTCTGAACCTTTCACCTATTACTACCTGTCAGGGCAAGGAGATTGAGACTGTAACCTCATATAAATATTTTGGAATTTTAAATGATGATGATGGCCTCTTTAAAATTGCATTTTCAACAATTTACAAAAGAATTGAAGCTGAAGTTGTGATTATATTTGAGGAATAAGGCTCGCTTTTCTATTGAAGCCAGAAGGAGGCTAGTATCAGCTACATTTCTGCCTATACTAGACTGTAACAATGCACACTGAGAGTCGGAAAGCAAGTTCAGGGAGTGAATACATTTAATTAATTAATTAACAAAACAAGAAACACAAACAGCGCACTGACATGAGACAGCAACAATGAGGAAGAAACCGAAGGGAGAGACACATAAAGGGCAGGTAATCAAGGAGGTGATGGAGTCCAGGTGAGTGTCATTATGCGCGTAACGCTGGTGACAGGTGTGCGCCCTAACGAGCAGCCTGGTGACCTAGAGGCCGGAGAGGGAGCACACGTGACAAGACAATGGGGATATTTTCAATATAAATGTTTGAGATCAATTGACATCCTTTACCATGGAGCATTGAGATTTATTTTAAACTGCAAAACCCTTACACACCACTGCACTTTGTATACCAGGGTTGGCTGGCCTTCTCTAGTCACTCGTAGGCTCAGGCACTGGTATACTTTTATTTACAAAGCCATTTGGGGTTTACTACCATTTTATTTGGCCATTTTTACCGTTCAGAAATGTGGTGGGTACTCTCTTCGTTCTCAGGACTTTATCCTGCTAACTGTTACAAATGTCTGAACTGAATTTGGTTAAAGGGCTTTTATGTACTCTACCATTCAAAAGTTTGGGGTCACTTCGAAATGTCCTTGTTTTTGTCGATTAAAATGACATCAAATTTATCAGAAATACAGTGTAGACATTGTTAATGTTGTAAATGACTATTGTAGCTGGAAACGGCAGATTTTTTATGGATTATCTACATAGGCGTACAGAGGCCCATTATCAGCAACCATCACTCCTGTGTTCCAATGGCAAGTTGTGTTAGCTAATCCAAGTTTATCATTTTAAAAGGCTAATTGATCATTAGAAAACCCTTTTACAATTATGTTAGCACAGCTGAAAACTGTTTCTGATTAAAAAAGCAATAAAACTGGCCTTCATTAAACTAGTTGAGTATCTGGAGCATCAGCGTCTGTGGGTTCGATTACAGGCTCAAATTGGCCAGCAACAAAGAACTTTTCTAAAACACATCAATCTATCCTTGTTCTAAGAAATAAATGCGAGAAATTGCCAAGAAACTGAAGATTTCATACAACGCTGTGTACTACTCCCGTCACAGAACAGCGCAAACAGGCTCTGACCAGAATAGAAAGAGGAGTGGGAGGCCCCGGTGCACAACTGAGCAAGAGGACAAGTACATTAGAGTGTCTAGTTTGAGAAACAGACACCTCACAAGTTCTCAACTGGCAGCTTCATTAAATAGTACCCACAAAACACCAGTCTCAACATCAACAGCAAAGAGGTGACTCCGGAGTTCCTCTGTCCAGTGTCTGTGTTCTTTTGCCCATCTTAATCTTTAATTTTTATTGGCCAGTCTGAGATATGGCTTTTTCTTTGCAACTCAACACACACAGCCACACACACACAGCTGATTGTGTAGAGCATGATTGCAGTAGAGCATGCTGAGAGATGAGTCTATTACTCTCACATCCCCTCTCCTTTCTTTCTTTCTCCTCTCTCTCTCTCTCTCTCTCTCTCTCTGTCTCTCCCTCTCTGTCTCTCTCTCTCTCTCTCTCTGTCTGTCTCTCTCTCTCTCTCTCTCTGTATCTCTCTCTCTCTCTCTGTTTACATTTACAAAGCAAGGGAAATAATAAACAAAAGTGAAATAGACAATCACATACTAAAGGGTTGGTTGGGGCTGAGGGAAGGGGGTAATGTTTCGGTTCTGCGATATGATAGGCTAAAATCCAGCTGGTAGGAAGGAAGCATCATCCCCCACAGGAAACAGCAGGAAGGGAGGAGGGTGGGGGGTAGAGGATGAGGGGAGGAGGGGGAGAGAGGAAGGGGAGAGAGTAGGGGGGAGACGAGCAGGGCAGGAGGGGAGGAGGGAGGGATAAATACTCCTAAAGATTCCTCTCTATATATGTGTGTGTGTATGTACCTTGTATTTGGCAGTCAACTGCTCGGTGGTGTCCCACTCCTTCCTCAGATCTCCCATCATTATCTCCTTCTCTCCCAGAAGCCTCTGCTTCTCCACAGCCAATAGTGATCCATCTTCTCTGATGGCCTTATTCTCCTCCTCCAGCCTCTCCTTCTGCAGCTTCCTCTCCTTCTCCACCTCCTCTTCTCCCTCCTCATCCCCTTCTCCGTCCCAGCCCTCCTCCAGCCTCTCCTTCTGCAGCTTCCTCTCCTTCTCCTTCTCCACCTCCTCTTCTCCCTCCTCCCCTTCCTCCTTCCTGTGTTTGCCCCTCCCTTCCCTGTGGCTGAGCTGTGCGCGGAGCCGTGCGATCTCCTTCTGGAACTCTCTGAGCAGGGCGTCTTTAGGGTCTTCGTTAACTCTTGGCTGGTTCTTGATGTTCTTAGCTCTGTTAGCATAGCGGAGAGTGGTGAGGGTCTCCTCGTAGTGTTGGGGGGCGGGGCCTAGTGTAGCCACCATCACCGTCTTGGCGTTCCCTCCCAGAGAGTCCTGTAATAACCGGGTCAGTTTAGAGTCCCGATAGGGAACATGGCCGCTACGCCCGTCTGCCAGGGCTGAGATCACGTTGCCTAGCGCTGACAGAGACAGGTTGATCTTAGCGGCTTCCTTCAGGCGTTCTCCGTGGACGCCCGTCTTTGCCTGCTGCTCGCTGCCCGCCAGGTCAACCAGGTTGAGCCGGCCAACCCTGATGTGCTGCCGTCCATCCGGCCCCGTCTGGGAACACTCCACCGTGATGAGGAACAGGGTGTGGGAACGGGAAGAGTGTTCGTTCATGTCTGTCGCTCCCACCGAGCGCACCTGGTTCCCTAAGTTCATCAGCTCCTCTATCTCTTTCACGCTCTTACACACGCACGACGTCAGGTCACGCACATACACCCCGCTCTCCGGACTCTCTCTCAGCTCCAGGGTGTGGGGGGACTGGGTGTGCACGTTGGGGACATGAGGGGCGTGCACGTTAGGATCCAGTAGATCCCTGATCTCCTCTTGGTAGATCTCCAGGTAAGAGGCTCTGACCAGGTACTGGCGGTCGGCGGCGGAGCGGGAGATCTGGGTGAAGACGTGTTCGTTGGGGATGACGCCCCGCCTCTCTGGCTCTAGCCACGCGCCCTGCATGGTGTAGGTCTTTCCGGTGCCCGTCTGGCCGTAGGCAAAGATGGTTCCATTAAACCCGTCCAGGACAGAGTGG
Source organism: Oncorhynchus nerka (assembly GCF_034236695.1). NCBI lineage: Eukaryota > Metazoa > Chordata > Actinopteri > Salmoniformes > Salmonidae > Oncorhynchus > Oncorhynchus nerka. Next base: position 6,160 of record NC_088419.1, read on the forward strand.
ATCAGCGGGCGTACCGTCTCATCGTACAGGTCACGTTGTCTAGACGATGCGTCATACACAGAGTCGAACGTAAACGTCTTCTGCGGCTCGCCGGGCAGAGCGCGAGGGTTCCGTAAGACCACCTGACCCCGATGTACATCCATCTCTACGATCCCGCCCCTTCCTCCTGGTGTCCCGGCAACACCAGCTGCCTCTTTCCGGTTTAACGGTCGACAGCGAACCACAACCTTCAGTCTCACTACTCTTTACCTTAGACATCTGAAGTGGCTATCAGGTAACTATTATTAGAGATTTATAGAAATTAACATTTGTTATTATCAGTTGATGTCTTTCTCCTTACTGGACACTGTTCTTGCAAGTATTTACCAGGTAATGATCCAACTGGGAAATTGTACCTTGGTATATCTCTTGGTGGCCTAGTACTGAATTTAACACAATGGTGCTAAAGAAACGTATTCATAGGCCTACCATGTTATTATCAGGTCATTATTAATGAATTTACTAGGTCTTTGTGTAGTCAAACAGTAAAATATAGAGCAGGTAACAGAGTAATACATGAGTCCTATCTGACTGGATGATAACAGCGTTACACTGAACACCAGGCCTCTAGTCCTTCCATGCTATTGACAAATTAGCTTGTTAACAAATAACATTAAATTAGCCTATTTACCAATAATAATAATCATCATAATCGGTTTTTGGTCCCACAGTTAAAATATTAGTGCATGTATTGGTCTGTCGAATATCATTCTGTCTCTATCTATTTTCATCTACAATCTCTCTTTCAGAATCCCCACCGGGCCATCTCATATAGATTATTATGCAATCATTTTGTAGATATTATATTCACATTCTTTAACCAATCCATCCGTGTGTTTCTCACCGTCAACAATATGATTTAATCCGCGGTAACTAGCGGTATTAAACACACTTCACGGTGTGCTCAGTGATCACGACGGTTCCGTTGAGGTCCCGGTGCATTCTGTCTGTCTGTCCGTTAACAGGGGTTCATTCGATAATAAAGCCAGCTCCACCTTCACAAGTCCTGTCCGTTAACGTTTAGATAATAAAGCCAGCTCCGCCTTCACAAGTCCTGTCCGTTAACGTTTCGATAATAAAGCCAGCTCCGCCTTCACAAGTCCTGTCCGTTAACGTTTAGATAATAAAGCCAGCTCCGCCTTCACAAGTCCTGTCCGTTAACGTTTAGATAATAAAGCCAGCTCCGCCTTCACAAGTCCTGTCCGTTAATGTTTAGATAATAAAGCCAGCTCCGCCTTCACAAGTCCTGTCCGTTAACGTTTAGATAATAAAGCTCCGCCTTCACAAGTCCTGTCCGTTAACGTTTAGATAATAAAGCCAGCTCCGCCTTCACAAGTCCTGTCCGTTAACGTTTAGATAATAAAGCCAGCTCCGCCTTCACAAGTCCTGTCCGTTAACGTTTAGATAATAAAGCTCCGCCTTCACAAGTCCTGTCCGTTAACGTTTAGATAATAAAGCTCCGCCTTCACAAGTCCTGTCCGTTAACGTTTAGATAATAAAGCTCCGCCTTCACAAGTCCCGGTGCATTCTGTCTGTCTGTCCGTTAACAGGGGTTCATTCGATAATAAAGCTCCGCCTTCACAAGTCCCGGTCAATCAAAAGATTTACCAACGGTTTTTCATCCTGCCTCGGTGCCCGGAGACCAATAATGGTATTAGGTTAGAGATAATGCTAATGCTAATACCCTAATGGTATTAGGTTAGAGATAATGCTAATGCTAATACCCTAATGGTATTAGGTTAGAGATAATGCTAATGCTAATACCCTAATGGTATTAGGTTAGAGATAATGCTAATGCTAATACCCTAATGGTATTAGGTTAGAGATAATGCTAATGCTAATACCCTAATGGTATTAGGTTAGAGATAATGCTAATGCTAATACCTAATGGTATTAGGTTAGAGATCATGCTAATGCTAATACCTAATGGTATTAGGTTAGAGATAATGCTAATGCTAATACCCTAATGGTATTAGGTTAGAGATAATGCTAATGCTAATACCCTAATGGTATTAGGTTAGAGATAATGCTAATGCTAATACCCTAATGGTATTAGGTTAGGTACCCTAATGCTCTCGTGCTGCAGAGGAGATGCTGCGGCTCCATTAAAGTACTGAGAGCGAGTTTCAGGATGAACAGAGAGGAGATACACACACACACACACACACACACACACACACACACACATCATTACCTCATTAAGCCACACCCACTGCAGAATGCAATGACGGGACCATGGGAAATTGAGTTATACACCATTATTAAGTCAAATCAAGTTTACTGATTTGCATACATTATCGCAGGTGCAGCGAAATGCTTATGTTTCTAGATCTAACAGTTCGGTAATAATACCTCGTAATATAAAACAATAAACACATAATTCAAACAAACAATGTAAAGAAATAAATTAAGAAATATCAGAGGAGCAATTTCAGAACCCTTGACTTTTTACGCATTTTGTTACGTTACAGCCTTATTCTAAAATGGATTAAATAGTTGTTTTCCCTCATCAATCTACACACAATACCCCATAATGACATCACAATACCCCATAATGACATCACAATACCCCATAATGACATCACAATACCCCATAATGACATTACAATACCCCATAATGACATCACAATACCCCATAATGACATCACAATACCCCATAATGACATTACAATACTCCATAATGACATCACAATACCCCATAATGACATTACAATACCCCATAATGACATTACAATACCCCATAATGACATCACAATACCCCATAATGACATTACAATACCCTATAATGACATCACAATACCCCATAATGACATCACAATACCCCATAATGACATTACAATACCCCATAATGACATCACAATACCCCCATAATGACATCACAATACCCCATAATGACATCACAATACCCCATAATGACATCACAATACCCCATAATGACATCACAATACCCCATAATGACATTACAATACCCCATAATGACATCACAATACCCCATAATGACATCACAATACCCCATAATGACATTACAATACCCTATAATGACATCACAATACCCCATAATGACATCACAATACCCCATAATGACATCACAATACTCCATAATGACAAAGAAAAAAACAGGTTTTTAAAAATGTTAGCTAATTTATTAAAAATAAACTGACATATAACATTTACATAAGTATTTAGACCCTTTACTTTGTTGAAGCACCAGTGATTACAGTCTCCAGTCTTCTTGGGTATGACACTACAAGCTTGGCACACCTGTATTTGGGGAGTTTCTCCCATTCTTCTCTGCAGATCCTCTCACGCTCTGTCAGGTTGGATGGGGAGCGTTGCTGCACAGCTCTCCATAGATGTTTGATCGGGTTCAATTCCGGGCTCTGGCTGGGCCACACAATAACATTCAGAGACTTGTCCAGAAGCCACTCCTGCATTGTCTTGGCTGTGTGCTTAGGGTCATTGTCCTGTTGGAAGGTGAACCTTCGCCCCAGTCTGAGGTCCTGAGCGGTTTGGAGCAGGTTTTCATCAAGGATCTCTGTACTTTGCTCCATTCATTTTTGCCTTGATCCCGACTAGTCTCCTAGTGCCTGCCGCCAAAAAACTCCACAGCACGATGCTGCCACCACCATGCTTCACCGTAGGGATGGTGCCAGTGTCACACCCTGACCATAATTTACTTTGTATGTTTCTGTGTTTTGTTTGGTCAGGGTGTGATCTGAGTGGGCATTCTATGTTGGATGTCTTGTTTGTCTGTTTCTGTGTTTGGGCCTGAAATGGTTCTCAATCAGAGGCAGGTGTTAGTCATTGTCTCTGATTGGGAGCCATATTTAGGTAGCCTGTTTGGTGTTGGGTTTTGTGGGTGATTGTTCCTGTCTTTGTGTTTGTTACACCAGATAGGGCTGTTTTCGGTTTTTCACGGTTTCTTGTTTTTTGTATATTGTTCTATTTTCATCTTTAATAAAGATGTATCACAATAACCACGCTGCGTTTTGGTCCGCCTCTCAATTTTGAGTCTCATAGCAAAGGGTTTGAATACTAATGTAAATAAGGTATTTCTTGCTTTTAATACATTTGCAAACATTTCTAAAAACCTATATTCATTTGTCGTTATGGGGTTTTGTGTGTAGATTACTGACAATTGTTTTATTTAATCCACTTTAGTTTAAGGCTGTAACGTAACAAAATGTGGAAAAAGTCAAAGGGTCTGAATACTTTTCCGAAGTCACTATAGATAATTGTGTACAGACGGTATGGACAGTAGGGTACTTGTCAGGACCCGGTTACGAACCCGGGTCTCCGGAGTGAGAAACAGTCACTTAACCAACTGAGCCACGAATAGTCGGCAGAACCCAGAAGATGAGGCAGACACAGCAGTACTTGAGACGGTGTATTTAATGAAGTAAAAAGTGAAGTCCTTCAGAAAAACATGTAACTCCACAACCTCAAAAGGAATTCCACAAGAACAAAGGTAATCCTCCAAGACAAAAAGGTAAATCCACAAGGTGGTAGGTATAGCACAAAAAGCCTCAAAAGATACTCAAAAATAAATAAACAAGAACAAAAAACAGAATTCCACAAGAGCGTCCACCGGGATCAACAAGAGTTCACAGAATACTAGGGCTGGGTGCTAACATACAAACACAGAGCAAAGGACTGAGGAAAACAAAGGGTTTAAATACAATCAGGGGAAACGAGGCACAGGTGCAAATAATAATGGGGATCAAGGGAAAACAAAAGGTCAAAAGGCACAATGGGGACATCTAGTGACCAAAAACCGGAACAACCCTGGCCAAATCCTGACAGTACTAGTGGTTAACTAACCCCCCTCTGTAATTCACATCAAAACCACAAGATAAAAAAAAAAAATGTGTAGATATATTCCAATTAAGTAATATCTATATTTATATGTTTAAATATACAAGTAGGAAAGCAGCCTTAAGATAAATAATCCACTTGTTTAGAGAGGTAAATTAGACAATAGCTGTGTTTGAATACCAATACAACATACTGTATACTACATTCTATATACTATTAGTTCAATTAATTAAGTATTAGTACTAGCGCTAGCCCTGTCTACCGGAAGTTGATGCTGTTGCTATGCAACCTCTTGCTAGCTAGAAGCGGGCGAAGAAGGTGTTTAGCTTATCCGGGAGGGAGGCGTCTGCTATATGGCTGGCTGTGTCTTATCCGGGAGCGAGGCGTCTGCTATATGGCTGCTATATGGCTGGCAGTCACTGAGTCAGTGCATACGTCAATACTGTTCTCTTCCTGGTGAACCCAGTCACTGAGTCAGTGCAGACGTCAATACTGTTCTCTTCCTGGTGAACCCAGTCACTGAGTCAGTGCAGACGTCAATACTGTTCTCTTCCTGGTGAACCCAGTCACTGAGTCAGTGCGGACGTCAATACTGTTCTCTTCCTGGTGAACCCAGTCACTGAGTCAGTGCGGACGTCAATACTGTTCTCTTCCTGGTGAACCCAGTCACTGAGTCGTCGGCGTCAATACTGTTCTCTTCCTGGTGAACCAATAGTCACTGAGTCGGTGCGGACGTCAATACTGTTCTCTTCCTGGTGAACCCAGTCACTGAAGTGCCGTCAATACTGTCTCTTCCTGAGTCACGAGTCAGTGCGGACGTCAATACTGTTCTCTTCCTGGTGAACCCAGTCACTGAGTCAACACTGTTCTCTTCCTGGGTGAACCCAGTCACTGAGTCAGGACGTCAATACTGTTCTCTTCCTGGTGAACCCAGTCACTGAGTCAGTGCGGACGTCAATACTGTTCTCTTCCTGGTGAACCCAGTCACTGAGTCACTGAGTCAATACTGTTCTCTTCCTGGTGAACCCAGTCACTGAGTCAGTGCATATGTCAATACTGTTCTCTTCCTGGTGAACCCAGTCACTGAGTCAGTGCGGACGTCAATACTGTTCTCTTCCTGGTGAACCCAGTCACTGAGTCAGTGCGGACGTCAATACTGTTCTCTTCCTGGTGAACCCAGTCACTGAGTCAGTGCGGACGTCAATACTGTTCTCTTCCTGGTGAACCCAGTCACTGAGTCAGTGCATATGTCAATACTGTTCTCTTCCTGGTGAACCCAGTCACTGAGTCAGTGCGGACGTCAATACTGTTCTCTTCCTGGTGAACCCAGTCACTGAACCCAGTCGGTGCGGACGTCAATACTGTTCTCTTCCTGGTGAACCCAGTCACTGAGTCGGTGCGGACGTCAATACTGTTCTCTTCCTGGTGAACCCAGTCACTGAGTCAGTGCGGACGTCAATACTGTTCTCTTCCTGGTGAACCCAGTCACTGAGTCGGTGCGGACGTCAATACTGTTCTCTTCCTGGTGAACCCAGTCACTGAGTCGGTGCGGACGTCAATACTCTTCCTGGTGAACCCAGTCACTGAGTCGGTGCGGACGTCAATACTGTTCTCTTCCTGGTGAACCCAGTCACTGAGTCGGCGGACGTCAATGCGTTCTCTTCTGGTGAACCCAGTCACTGAGTCAGTGCGGATGTCAATACTGTTCTCTTCCTGGTGAACCCAGTCACTGAGTCAGTGCGGATGTCAATACTGTTCTCTTCCTGGTGAACCCAGTCAATGCGGACGTCAATACTGTTCTCTTCCTGGTGAACCCAGTCACTGAGTCAGTGCATATGTCAATACTGTTCTCTTCCTGCTGAACCCAGTCACTGAGTCAGTGCGGACGTCAATACTGTTCTCTTCCTGGTGAACCCAGTCACTGAGTCAGTGCGGACGTCAATACTGTTCTCTTCCTGGTGAACCCAGTCACTGAGTCACGTCAATACTGTTCTCTTCCTGGTGAACCCAGTCACTGAGTCGGTGCGGACGTCAATACTGTTCTCTTCCTGGTGAACCCAGTCACTGAGTCGGTGCGGACGTCAATACTGTTCTCTTCCTGGTGAACCCAGTCACTGAGTCAGTGCGGATGTCAATACTGTTCTCTTCCTGGTGAACCCAGTCACTGAGTCAGTGCGGACGTCAATACTGTTCTCTTCCTGGTGAACCGAGTCACTGAGTCAGTGCTGTTCTCTTCCTGGTGAACCCAGTCACTGAGTCAGTGCGGACGTCAATACTGTTCTCTTCCTGGTGAACCCAGTCACTGAGTCAGTGCGGACGTCAATACTGTTCTCTTCCTGTTCACTGAGTCAGTGCGGACGTCCTGTTCTCTTCCTGGTGAACCCAGTCACTGAGTCAGTGCGGACGTCAATACTGTTCTCTTCCTGGTGAACCCAGTCACTGAGTCGGTGCGGGACGTCAATACTGTTCTCTTCCTGGTGAACCCAGTCACTGAGTCGGTGCGGACGTCAATACTGTTCTCTTCCTGGTGAACCCAGTCACTGAGTCGGTGCGGACGTCAATACTGTTCTCTTCCTGGAACCCAGTCAATACTGTTCTCTTCCTGGTGAACCCAGTCACTGAGTCAGTGCGGACGTCAATACTGTTCTCTTCCTGGTGAACCCAGTCACTGAGTCAGTCACTGTTCTCTTCCTGGTGAACCCAGTCACTGTCAGTGCGGGGCGTCAATACTGTTCTCTTCCTGGTGAACGTCAATACTGTTCTCTTCCTGGTGAACCCAGTCACTGAGTCAGTGCGGATGTCAATACTGTTCTCTTCCTGGTGAACCCAGTCACTGAGTCAGTGCGGAAATACTGTTCTCTTCCTGGTGAACCCAGTCACTGAGTCAGTGCATATGTTCTCTTCCTGGTGAACCCAGTCACTGAGTCAGTTCACTGAGTCAGTCAATACTGTTCTCTTCCTGGTGAACCCAGTCACTGAGTCAGTGCGGACGTCAATACTGTTCTCTTCCTGGTGAACCCAGTCACTGAGTCAGTGCGGACTGTTACTGTTCTCTTCCTGGTGAACCCAGTCACTGAGTCAGTGCGGACGTCAATACTGTTCTCTTCCTGGTGAACCCAGTCACTGAGTCAGTGCGGACGTCAATACTGTTCTCTTCCTGGTGAACCCAGTCACTGAGTCATACGTCAATACTGTTCTCTTCCTGGTGAACCCAGTCACTGAGTCGGTGCGGACGTCAATACTGTTCTCTTCCTGGTGAACCCAGTCACTGAGTCGGTGCGGACGTCAATACTGTTCTCTTCCTGGTGAACCCAGTCACTGAGTCAGTGCGGACGTCAATACTGTTCTCTTCCTGGTGAACCCAGTCACTGAGTCGGTGCGGACGTCAATACTGTTCTCTTCCTGGTGAACACCAGTCAATACTGTTCTCTTCCTGACTGAGTCACTGATGTCAATACTGTTCTCTTCCTGGTGAACCCAGTCACTGAGTCAGTGCGGACGTCAATACTGTTCTCTTCCTGGTGAACCGTTCTCTTCCTGGTGAACCCAGTCACTGAGTCAGTGCGGACGTCAATACTGTTCTCTTCCTGGTGAACCCAGTCACTGAGTCAGTGCGGACGTCAATACTGTTCTCTTCCTGGTGAACCCAGTCACTGAGTCGGTGCGGACGTCAATACTGTTCTCTTCCTGGTGAACCCAGTCACTGAGTCGGTGCGGACGTCAATACTGTTCTCTTCCTGGTGAACCCAGTCACTGAGTCGGTGCGGACGTCAATACTGTTCTCTTCCTGGTGAACCCAGTCACTGAGTCAGTGCGGTTCTCTTCCTGGTGAACCCAGTCAATCACTGTTCTCTTCCTGGTGAACCCAGTCACTGAGTCAGTGCGGACGTCAATACTGTTCTCTTCCTGGTGAACCCAGTCACTGAGTCAATACTGTTCGGATGTCAATACTGTTCTCTTCCTGGTGAACCCAGTCACTGAGTCAATACTGTGCGGACGTCAATACTGTTCTCTTCCTGGTGAACCCAGTCACTGAGTCAGTGCGGAGTCAATACTGTTCTCTTCCTGGTGAACCCAGTCACTGAGTCGGTGCGGACGTCAATACTGTTCTCTTCCTGGTGAACCCAGTCACAATGAGTCAGTGCGGACGTCAACCCAGTCACTGTTCTCTTCCTGGTGAACCCAGTCACTGAGTCACGTCAATACTGTTCTCTTCCTGGTGAACCCAGTCACTGAGTCGGTGCGGACGTCAATACTGTTCTCTTCCTGGTGAACCCAGTCACTGAGTCAGTGCGGATGTCAATACTGTTCTCTTCCTGGTGAACCCAGTCACTGAGTCAGTGCATATGTCAATACTGTTCTCTTCCTGCTGAACCCAGTCACTGAGTCAGTGCGGACGTCAATACTGTTCTCTTCCTGGTGAACCCAGTCACTGAGTCAGTGCGGACGTCAATACTGTTCTCTTCCTGGTGAACCGAGTCACTGAGTCAGTGCATATGTCAATACTGTTCTCTTCCTGCTGAACCCAGTCACTGAGTCAGTGCGGACGTCAATACTGTTCTCTTCCTGGTGAACCCAGTCACTGAGTCAGTGCGGACGTCAATACTGTTCTCTTCCTGGTGAACCCAGTCACTGAGTCGGTGCGGACGTCAATACTGTTCTCTTCCTGGTGAACCCAGTCACTGAGTCGGTGCGGACGTCAATACTGTTCTCTTCCTGGTGAACCCAGTCACTGAGTCGGTGCGGACGTCAATACTGTTCTCTTCCTGGTGAACCCAGTCACTGAGTCAGTGCGGACGTCAATACTGTTCTCTTCCTGGTGAACCCAGTCACTGAGTCAGTGCGGACGTCAATACTGTTCTCTTCCTGGTGAACCCAGTCACTGAGTCAGTGCATATGTCAATACTGTTCTCTTCCTGGTGAACCCAGTCACTGAGTCAGTGCGGACGTCAATACTGTTCTCTTCCTGGTGAACCCAGTCACTGAGTCAGTGCGGATGTCAATACTGTTCTCTTCCTGGTGAACCCAGTCACTGAGTCAGTGCGGACGTCAATAAACCAAGTCACTGAACCCAGTCACTGAGTCGCATATGTCAATACTGTTCTCTTCCTGGTGAACCCAGTCACTGAGTCAGTGCTCTTCCTGGTGAACCCAGTCACTGAGTCAATACTGTTCTCTTCCTGGTGAACCCAGTCACTGAGTCAGTGTTCACGTCAATACTGTTCTCTTCCTGGTGAACCCAGTCACTGAGTCAGTGCGGATGTCAATACTGTTCAATACTGTTCTCTTCCTGTTCTCTTCCTGCTGAACCCAGTCACTGAGTCAGTGCGGACGTCAATACTGTTCTCTTCCTGGTGAACCCAGTCACTGAGTCAGTGCGGACGTCAATACTGTTCTCTTCCTGGTGAACCCAGTCACTGAGTCGGTGCGGACGTCAATACTGTTCTCTTCCTGGTGAACCCAGTCACTGAGTCGGTGCGGACGTCAATACTGTTCTCTTCCTGGTGAACCCAGTCACTGAGTCGGTGCGGACGTCAATACTGTTCTCTTCCTGGTGAACCCAGTCACTGAGTCGGTGCGGATGTCAATACTGTTCTCTTCCTGGTGAACCCAGTCACTGAGTCAGTGCGGACGTCAATACTGTTCTCTTCCTGGTGAACCGAGTCACTGAGTCAGTGCATATGTCAATACTGTTCTCTTCCTGGTGAACCCAGTCACTGAGTCAGTGCGGACGTCAATACTGTTCTCTTCCTGGTGAACCCAGTCACTGAGTCAGTGCGGACGTCAATACTGTTCTCTTCCTGGTGAACCCAGTCACTGAGTCGGTGCGGACGTCAATACTGTTCTCTTCCTGGTGAACCCAGTCACTGAGTCGGTGCGGACGTCAATACTGTTCTCTTCCTGGTGAACCCAGTCACTGAGTCGGTGCGGACGTCAATACTGTTCTCTTCCTGGTGAACCCAGTCACTGAGTCAGTGCGGACGTCAATACTGTTCTCTTCCTGGTGAACCCAGAACACTTCCTAGTCTGCTTGATCAAAATAATATTTTAGCATAGATTCCGACTGGTCAGACTAATGTTGAACAGTCCCTTACCACGGGTGTTTACTGTTTAGGTTTCTGCTGTTAGGTGGGGAGGAGCAGAATGGAGGCATGATCTGATTTGCTGAAAGGAGGAAGAGGGAGGGACTTGTAGCCATCCCGGAAAGGAGAGTAGTAATGATCAAGAGTTTGTGATGCACGTGCAGCACAAGAGATGAGTTACCGGGACGGTTGTTGCTAACGTGCGCTGATGTTATTAGAATGACGTTGTAAGTAACAGCCAACTTTCCAGGACATTGACATGTTTTATATGGGCAGAAAGCTTAAATCCTTGTTAATGTAACTGAGGTATCCAATTTACAGTATCTATTTCAGTGAAAAAATACCATGCTATTGTTTGAGTAGAGTGCACAACAGCAACAACACTTTTATCATGGCAACTGGTTTGATGCATTCACCTCTGAAGGTAAATAATGTACTTACATTTAGTAATCTTGCTCTGATTTGTCATTATGAGGGTCCCAGAGATAACATGTAGCATAGTTTTGTTTGATAAATATATTTTTACATTCAAATGTCCTACAACTGGGTTCTACAGTGTGAACACCTGCTGTGTCATTTTACAGTCCCTGATGTCTCTCTGGAAGGAGATCCACACCCTGAGCTCATCTACTTTATTGTCTAGGACTGAACATTAGCGAGAAAAATACTCAGAAGCGATGGATGGTATGCACATCACCTGAGTCTGACACTCATACTTCCTCTTCTCCTGCATTGGTGTTTTGGTGCAGCCCCCGGGATGAATAGAGTTGCCTCGGGAAGTTCAAACAATGGATCCAGGTTAGGGAAGATGAATTTCAGCTCTGATTTGTGGTGAGTGTCTGCCGATCTAATGTCCAAAAGTTATTTCCGGCTCTAGGTAATGATACAAGTAACGTTCTGAGTAAATAATGAAATATATAAACCACACAAAAAAATGACTGCAAAGGTTGGCTAGGAGCTAGAAACAGGGTTACCGTGTCTGTCAGCGCCATCTTGTTCAAACATTATTATCCTGCATCCCTATTGGCCCCAGCCAGCAGCATACCACCCTGCATCCCTATTGGCCCCATTGGCCCCAGCCAGCAGCATACCACACTGCATCCCTATTGGCCCCAGCCAGCAGCATACCACCCTGCATCCCTATTGGCCCCATTGGCCCCAGCCAGCAGCATACCACCCTGCATCCCTATTGGCCCCAGCCAGCAGCATACCACCCTGCATCCCTATTGGCCCCATTGGCCCCAGCCAGCAGCATACCACCCTGCATCCCTATTGGCCCCAGCCAGCAGCATACCACCCTGCATCCCTATTGGCCCCATTGGCCCCAGCCAGCAGCATACCACCCTGCATCCCCATTGGCCCCAGCCAGCAACATACCACCCTGCATCCCTATTTGCCCCATTGGCCTTAGGCAGCAGCATACCACCCTGCATCCCGATTGGCCCCAGCCAGCAGAATACCACCCTGCATCCCTATTGGCCCCATTGGCCCCAGCCAGCAGCATACCAACCTGCATCCCCATTGGCCACAGCCAGCAGCATACCACCCTGCATCCCTATTGGCCCCATTGGCCCCAGCCAGCAGCATACCACCCTGCATCCCTATTGGCCCCAGCCAGCAGCATACCACCCTGCATCCCTATTGGCCCCAGCCAGCAGCATACCACCCTGCATCCCTATTGGCCCCATTGGCCCCAGCCAGCAGCATACCACCCTGCATCCCTATTGGCCCCAGCAAGCAGCATACCACCCTGCATCCCTATTTCCCCCAGCCAGCAGCATACCACCCTGCATCCCTATTGGACCCATTGGCCCCAGCCAGCAGCATACCACCCTGCATCCCTATTGGCCCCAGCCAGCAGCATACCACCCTGCATCCCCATTGGCCCCAGCCAGGGGTGGTCCCATAATAAATTGTAAATTGATAAAAACAAATGAAGTTAGTTAAGACATTTTATCGATAAAATAATAAGTATCATATTGTTTTTAAATGTGTGCATGTTTTTTCCTCTGACAAATCAAAGCTGATTTAAAGGGGGTGTGGAAGATCTCCAAACTCTTCAGCTGTAAAGTACACAGGATGCACATATTCTCCATGAAAATCATTTTCAGCAGATGTTATTGGTCATATACACATTTTCAATAGATGTTATTGGTCACATACACATTTTCAGCCGATGTTATTGCGGTGTAGCAAAATGCTTGTGTTCCCAGCTCCATCAGTGCAGTAATATCTAACTAAATGCTTGTGTTCCTAGCTCCAACAGTAGTATCTAACTAAATGCTGGTGTTCCTAGCTCCAACAGTGCAGTAATATCTAACTAAATGCTTGTGTTCCTAGCTCCAACAGTAGTATCTAACTAAATGCTTGTGTTCCCAGCTCCAACAGTAGTATCTAACTAAATGCTTGTGTTCCTAGCTCCAACAGTAATATCTAACTAAATGCTGGTGTTCCTAGCTCCAACAGTGCAGTAATATCTAACTAAATGCTTGTGTTCCTAGCTCCAACGGTGCAGTAATATCTAACTAAATGCTTGTGTTCCTAGCTCCACCAGTGCAGTAATATCTCACTAAATGCTTGTGTTTCTAGCTCCAACAGTAATATCTAACTAAATGCTTGTGATCCTAGCTCCAACAGTGCAGTAGTATCTAACTAAATGCTTGTGTTTCTAGCTCCAACAGTGCAGTAATATCTAACAAAATGCTTGTGTTCCTAGCTCCAACAGTGCAGTAGTATCTAACTAAATGCTTGTGTTCCTAGCTCCAACAGTGTAGTAATATCTAACTAAATGCTTGTGTTTCTAGCTCCAACAGTGCAGTAGTATTTAACTAAATGCTTGTGATCCTAGCTCCGACGGTGCAGTAGTATTTAACTAAATGCTTGTGTTCCCAGCTCCGACGGTGCAGTAGTATCTAACTAAATGCTTGTGTTCCCAGCTCCGACGGTGCAGTAATATCTAACAATTCATAACAAGACACACAAATCTAAAAGTAAAATAATACAATTAAGACATGTATAAATATTAGATTGAGAAATGTAGGAGTGGCATTGACTAAAATAGTCTAATAGAACACAGTATATACATATGAAATGAGTAAAGCAGTATGTAAACATGATTAAAGTGACCAGTGATTCCAAGTCGAAGTATACAGGACAGCAGCCTCTAAGTTGCAGGGTTGAGTAACTTGGTGGTAGCTGGCTAGTGATGGCTATTTAACAGTCTGATGGCCTTGAGATAGAAGCTTTTTTTCAGTCTCTTGGTCCCAGCTTTGATGCACCTGTACTGATCTCGCCTTGTGGATGATAGTGAGGTGAACAGGCCGTGGCTCAGGTGGTTGATGTCCTTGATGATCTTTTTGGCCTTCCGGTGACATTGTGCATCTGTAAAAGTATGTGAGGGTTTTAGGGGCTAGGCCAAATTTCTTCAGCCTCCTGGGGTTGAAGAGGCACTGTTGTGCCTTCTTCACCACACTGTCTGTGTGGGTGGACCATTTCAGATCGTCAGTGATGTGTACACCGAGGAACTTGAAGCTTTCCACCTTCTTCACTGCGTTCCCATCAATGTGGATGGGGGGATGCTCCCTCTGCTAATTCCTGAAGTCCACGATCAGCTCCTTTGTTTTGTTGACGGTGAGGGAAAGGTTATTTTCCTGGCACCACTCTCCCAGGGCCCTCACCTCCTCCCTGTAGGCTGTCTCGTCATTGTTGGTAATCAGGCCTACTATGGTCATGTTGTCTGCAAACTTGATGATTGAGTTGGAGACGTGCATGGCCACGCAGTCATGAGTGAACAGGGAGTACAGGAGGGGGCTGAGAACGCACCCTTGTGGGGCCCCAGTGTTGAGGATCAGTGAAGTGAAGGTGATGTTTCCTACCTTCACCAGCTGGGGGCGGGCCGTCAGGAAGTCCAGGACCCAGTTGCACAGGGCGGGTTTCAGACCCAGGGCCCCGAGCTTGATGATGAGCTTGGAGGGTACTATGGTGTTGTATGCTGAGCTATAGACAATGAACAGCATTCTTACATGCTGACCAGACTTCACGCATGTTAATTTTGTCCCCTCACACCAGATGACTCCTGTCTGAGCCGTTGAATTGCGACTATACTTTGTCCCTGTACTGATGTTTTGCCTGTTTGATTGCCTTACAGATGGAATAACTACACTTTTTGTATTCAACAATATTCCCAGTCACCTTTCCATGGTTAAAAGCAGTGGTTCACGCTTTCAGAAAAGTGGCTATCGAGATGGGAGGACAGTTTTTGCCTACTAACGAATTGACACACTACTCGACCACTTATCGGTTTCCGGCACAAAGGAGAGAGGATGGAGGATGGTCTTTTTCACAAACGAGAAAACCCCAATGTCGACTATTGAGATGGAGCTAGGTGATGAAATATGAAGCAACAGTACCACCTGCTGGTTCTTAGTGATGATGCAGTGCCTGCAGTTCACCATCTCACCAGCAGTGGCAGCAGAGGGTCTGGTGGGAGACAAGTTCAGAACATGTAGAGGGATGTTCTGTTTTTACTGCGTGTGTCTGTGTGTCTGTGTGTACTTGGCTGAAGGGCTTGAGAGCATATCCTGGTTGATTGATTAATTCCCTTCAGAAACACTGGTTTAGCAGTAGTGTACACATATCTGGATAGGTTGTAGTTAGATACTAGACACACACACACACACACACACTCACAAAGGTGATGTACAGTTCACAAAAAATGCAGTATTTTCAAAGGACTCTTTTTACCGACTTGAGAGTCATGATTCATTTTTCTGAGTGACTCGTTCATTTTAATAGTTTGTTTGACGTGCTAGTGCTGTCCGCAATGAGCCCTACAGCAGGATTAATACCAGCTCCTTGGCTCAGCGGATCCAGAGATGTCATCCGACCACCTGTCTGTCTGTCAAATGCACACAGGGAAATAGATCATGAGCATAGACAAGAACAATACATGTTTAGAACTAATCATTGATCACATGGTGCAAAAATGAATGCAATGAATTCATTATTGAATGTTATGATGGACACAGTTTTGTGGAACCAAGACATACACAGCCTCTGCTCAACAAACTCCAACCAGTAAAAATGGTTTGGGGGGGGGGCTGCAGTTCGTGAATGACATTGTAGCTTATCACCCATGAGGCAGTCAAGCAATGCTTTCTGTCAAGAGTCGTTCACAATCTAGTCCGGTTTCGGCCACAACTAGAACTCAATTCAAATGCATCTAGAAATAATCTTATTTGGATGCCTAGCAATCAACAAATTGAACTTCCCATCACTAGTCAGTAAGTGAAGACTGAATTTCCCATCACTAGTCAGTAAGTGAAGACTGATCTTCCCATCACTAGTCAGTAAGTGAAGACTGAACTTCCCATCACTAGTCAGTAAGTGAAGACTGAACTTCCCATCACTAGTCAGTAAGTGAAGACTGATCTTCCCATCACTAGTCAGTAAGTGAAGACTGAACTTCCCATCACTAGTCAGTAAGTGAAGACTGATCTTCCCATCACTAGTCAGTAAGTGAAGACTGATCTTCCCATCACTAGTCATTAAGAGAAGACTGATCTTCCCATCACTAGTCAGTAAGTGAAGACTGATCTTCCCATCACTAGTCATTAAGAGAAGACTGATCTTCCCATCACTAGTCAGTAAGTGAAGACTGATCTTCCCATCACTAGTCAGTAAGTGAAGACTGATCTTCCCATCACTAGTCAGTAAGTGAAGACTGATCTTCCCATCACTAGTCAGTAAGTGAAGACTGATCTTCCCATCACTAGTCAGTAAGTTAGTGAAGTCAGAGAGGAAGAGGAAAAGTGAGAGGGATAACTGGGCCCAAAATCTGTCTTCTCCAGTAGGTGTTGTTCTTTTTGGCTCGACAAGCGAAGAGTTTTTGAATGGAGGTCAATGAAAACGTAGACCTTGGTTAACAGAAATGTGTATGGCTTATTTGCTACGTATGGTGTATTTGATCAAATATACGTTTCATAGTGCTTAGGTTGTTTCGAGTGAATTGATACGTAGCACACATGACATCCTGGCAACTTTGAGGAAAAAACACTTTACATTGGAGTTGTGCCTGTTGTTCACACGCATATGTGCCCTCTCATTGGCTAGAGTGGCCCCACCTGATCTTGCCTCCTCCCATTTATTTTATTTGTTAGAGTGGCTACTTGAGTATCTGGTCAATATAATGGATCTGCTGAAATTAAGTCTACTTCCTGTCGTCAGAGTGATGAGTTGGTCAGGATGGAACAAACCAAAAGAGACAGTTCTGTTTTTTTATATGGCATTCTTGTGTTGAAACAAGGCACCCCACTGTCAGTTTAGAAGAGGGAAATTACTAAATATTATTGTTATGTTTGATGTGTTAATAATTATAAAAGTCACTACCCCATGGAAAGTACTGAAACGGTACTAAAGTAGCAGAATGTAGAGTGATTGGTAACACCCACTACATGAACATGAGAATTTATGACATCATTCAGCTTGACTCATCGCTGGGATCGTCAAACCTCTGGCCAGACACCAACCAGCAAACACACCCCGACTAGCACGGACCGGAACCGGTGGCCATTTTGGATTTAAAAAAAAGTTACATTTCCACCAGTGGTACCAAAGATTTTTTATAAATAACCCAAGATAGACCACAGCCTGTTGTTTCCAACGGGAGCAAATTAATCATAGTGGGCAGAACAAGCAAGGAGGTGGGCAGAGCCAAGCACGAGTTAGCGAGAACCCATTGGCGCGTTCTACCATGTATTTACATATTTCCGTTAGGGAACGCCTACTCCGCGAAGCGTTCGTTTCCAATAATTCAATTCACCTTTGCACTCCTTCTAAACAACGCGATTTTTAAGAAACTTTGGAAAATAATAAAGTCTAGAAAACTCTGTCCACTCTGTGCGTAACAAATGTTAATTATAGACACAGAAAACGCTATTGAGATCAAATGTTCCATCGATGAGAAAATGAGCAGAATCTCGGCCAAAATCCATTTCGCCCCATCTTCTCCAACTGCCGGTCACTAGGCTTCCATTGGGCTTCCTCTCACCACCATATTTGGTAGAGGGGAAACCCTAACCGGATGCTTCACATTTATACATCCGGGAAAATATATGTTTCATTGTTCTATCTGTAGTGGAACGAGAGTCCGAGCCTGGGATTGTTCCGGAATGGTCATGCAGAAAAACATTTGCCCTTTCTACAAGTCAACCTAAATTACGCCTTTTTACTCCTTGACAATCTGACCAATCGGGTTCAGCTGTATATTTGGAAAGCAGTGATGTGAGCCAATCACCGAGCGAGATTTTGACAGAAGGGGCGGAAAACAGACGTATAGCTAGGGTGTCGCGGTAGTGCCTGCATTTGAAGGCGACGTCACGGCTGTCGTTTGTTTCGGGGTCTAATCATCGACAAAACAAATAATTGTAACAAGATCGTTAATTTACACACTTTTTAACCTACGGAAATTTATAATTCTTCTCGATCGCAAGTCCCGAGGCGGTTGTAATGACGGGGAATGCCAATAATTTTAATGAGCTCGCTGGTAGTTTGAAGAAAGAGTAAGTCGGGGAGGGGAGCCATTTTGTCCCGACAGAGCGAGAGAAAGAGAGTGGAAAAGGGGGAATCACACGGGATACCATTTTTTTTTAGTGGTTTTTAATTCAAATGCTGTAAGAAAACCCGTCTTGGTTACTCTTCGGTTACTGTTGCGACACGCTACCCCTGGTGGTATATAGCTAACTAGCCAACTAGATATCAACATAACTCAAATATTACAGACCGTTCCTCTGCTTGTAACTCAGGCTGGCTCTAGACCTGCGGGAGATAGTTTCTGCTCTGTCCGGCGAACACAACTTGTCTATCGATGGCGAAGAAGACCTACGACCTGCTCTTCAAGCTCCTGCTGATCGGGGACTCGGGCGTGGGGAAGACCTGCGTGCTGTTCCGCTTCTCAGACGACGCCTTCAACACCACCTTCATCTCCACCATAGGTGAGTTACCGGGACAGGGGTGTCAACAATACTGGGGGGACCACAACTGTATGGATTCTGCGGGGGCAAATTATCGCTAATAAATCGCCACCTGTAGCTTCGTTGACGTAGATATTTCAACTGTCACGGTGACTGACGGTCCATAGCAGCTAACAAAAAGGCCCATGGCGCAAGTTTGCTGAACTCTCCAAACTAGCTAGTTAGTGTACTAAATGGTTCGTTTTTAAAAAACGTTTTAAAATGACCTGTCAGTCACAAACTGGTGACATTATGCCTGTCTTATTTCTACATTTCACTTATTTGTTAACTAACATTAGCTAGCTGACTAGCTGGTTGGGTAACATACATGTACAATGTGTAGACTTAACTTATGTTACCTAGCTATCTGGTGGCCCTCAGTTGTCAACTAACTAATCTAGTCTCAGAGAAACCAAGTAGTATAACCGGTTATGTATTTTGAAATGCTGGCTTGCCAGGCCACCAGACTGTGCCAGCTTTCATGTAGAATGGGCCGTTAGCTGGCTAATGATATACATTCGTACACTATATAAACATTTTTAGTCATAGTTGTCAGTCAAGGGGCTTTGATAGCTAGCTTTCACGGATCTCTGTATGTCTTGGTATGTGAGGAAGATTCTAAAAACATCTGCTAAGTTTTACTCTTCTGAAATCATAAACAATTCATGATGATGGCGTCACTGTCTTGTCGCTTTTGCTGCCGTGTTCAAACAACTGGGGAATTGGGGTGGAAAACGAGCTCCGACTGGGGAAAAATAGGTTTGAAAGGTCAACCAACTCGAAATTTCAAATTGACCTCAGACCTCTTGCTAGAGCTCTGACCTGAAGATCACTGATATCATGATTTGACCTAATATTTTTCAGAGTTTCCACTTGTCTTCAAAGCACCATAAAACTCATGGTAGACGACCGACCCTTTGCTAGGCCGTATCTGTGTGATGCTGGATTCAGTGCTCTCATCTGCATTAAAAACAAATATCAATTTAGGTTGGATGTGATCGCAGCTATGAAAACACTGAACCCAGCTTCACACAGATATGAGCTGAAAAATGGTTTTATGGTGCTTTCAAGACAACTGGTAACCTGTCAGTGATCTTCAGGTCGGAGTGCTAGAAGATGCCAGAGTTCTCAACTTCGAGTACTGAGTTGGATGACCATTCAAAACAATTTTTCCCTGTCTGAGCTCGTTTTTTCTTGAGTTCCCAGGTGGAGGCTGGGTCTAGATGGCTGTGTCTACACTTGAAACTTATATGCAACTTTTGCTATCAGAATATGAAGAGTGCGTTGACAAGACTGGTCTAGCTGCACAGAGTTCAGATTGTGTTGAGATCTGTCTGACCACTTCAGGAGGTGGTCAGGGGCGTATTGTGAGGTTTCCTCCTCAGTCTGGAGGAATTCAGGCTACTGAAAGCACATACATGGTGTGACGTCATCACCAGGGGGTGACAGTCACCACCAGACTATACCAGACCCAATACAGACTACAGTCACCACCAGACTATACCAGACCCAAGACAGCCTACAGACTACAGTCACCACCAGACTATACCAGACCCAATACAGACTACAGTCACCACCAGACTATACCAGACCCAAGACAGCCTACAGACTACAGTCACCACCACACTGTACCAGACCCAAGACAGGCTACAGACTACAGTCACCACCAGACTATACCAGGCCCAATACAGACTACAGTCACCACCAGACTATACCAGACCCAAGACAGCCTACAGACTACAGTCACCACCACACTGTACCAGACCCAAGACAGGCTACAGACTACAGTCACCACCAGACTATACCAGGCCCAAGACAGGCTACAGTCACCACCAGACTGTACCAGACCCAAGACAGGCTACAGACTACAGTCACCACCAGACTATACCAGACCCAATACAGACTACAGTCACCACCAGACTATACCAGGCCCAATACAGACTACAGTCACCACCAGACTATACCAGACCCAAGACAGGCTACAGACTACAGTCACCACCAGACTGTACCAGACCCAAGACAGACTACAGTCACCACCAGACTGTACCAGACCCAAGACAGGCTACAGACTACAGTCACCACCAGACTGTACCAGACCCAAGACAGGCTACAGACTACAGTCACCACCAGACTGTACCAGACCCAAGACAGACTACAGTCACCACCAGACCAAGACAGACTACAGTCACCAGCAGACTGTACCAGTCCCAATACAGGCTACATACTACAGTCACCACCAGACTGTACCAGACCCAAGACAGGCTACAGTCACCACCAGACCAAGACAGACTACAGTCACCAGCAGACTGTACCAGACCCAAGACAGGCTACAGTCACCACCAGACCAAGACAGACTACAGTCACCACCAGACTGTACCAGACCCAATCCATAACTGTAGTGTGGAGGCCTACCCTATGTCCCGTAATGGATGGAGACCCATCTGTACAAAAGCGCATCATTCCATCCCATGGAATCTGTTTTTTATCAATATAGCAACTCACTGAACATCCCACATTTCATTTCATGCTCTGTAATCATGAGAAAGAACAATATGTCCCCATGAAGAGCATCCCCCAACATGTTTATCCAACAAAAGTCAAAGCATGGGCATCTCGGTCATCACAGCTGACGTCCATTTGGAAAGCATAATCTGGGGAGTTCTTGAGTCATTCATCAGAGTATACATTCTTAGTTTAATGGTGTTATCTGACACAGGCATTGATGTGAGTTTCTGTGCCTTTGTCTCCCCTCACATTGTTTTCACCATATTAATTGCGTCCGGTAATATCAAAGTCCCTGCAATAGTGTAGCTAGTCATTCTCCGTAGAAATTATTCAATAGTGTGTGCTTTCATAGTGTAGCTAGTCATTCACCGTAGGAATGATTCATAGTGTAGCTCGTCATTCACTGTAGGAATGTTTCATAGTGTAGCTAGTCATTCACTGTAGGAATGTTTCATAGTGTAGCTAGTCATTCACTGTAGGAATGATTCATAGTGTAGCTAGTCATTCACCAAGGGAATGATTCATAGTGTAGCTAGTCATTCACCGTATGAATGTTTCATAGTGTAGCTAGTCATTCACTGTAGGAATGTTTCATAGTGTAGCTAGTCATTCACTGTAGGAATGTTTCATAGTGTAGCTAGTCATTCACCAAGGGAATGTTTCATAGTGTAGCTAGTCATTCACCAAGGGAATGTTTCATAGTGTAGCTAGTCATTCACTGTAGGAATGATTCATAGTGTAGCTAGTCATTCACCATGGGAATGTTTCATAGTGTAGCTAGTCATTCACCATGGGAATGATTCATAGTGTAGCTAGTCATTCACCATGGGAATGATTCATAGTGTAGCTAGTCATTCACCAAGGGAATGATTCATAGTGTAGCTAGTCATTCACCAAGGGAATGTTTCATAGTGTAGCTAGTCATTCACTGTAGGAATGATTCATAGTGTAGCTAGTCATTCACTGTAGGAATGTTTCATAGTGTAGCTAGTCATTCACTGTAGGAATGTTTCATAGTGTAGCTAGTCATTCACCGTAGGAATGTTTCATAGTGTAGCTAGTCATTCACTGTAGGAATGTTTCATAGTGTAGCTAGTCATTCACTGTAGGAATGTTTCATAGTGTAGCTAGTCATTCACTGTAGGAATGTTTCATAGTGTAGCTAGTCATTCACCAAGGGAATGTTTCATAGTGTAGCTAGTCATTCACCAAGGGAATGATTCATAGTGTAGCTAGTCATTCACTGTAGGAATGTTTCATAGTGTAGCTAGTCATTCACCAAGGGAATGATTCATAGTGTAGCTAGTCATTCACCAAGGGAATGATTCATAGTGTAGCTAGTCATTCACTGTAGGAATGTTTCATAGTGTAGCTAGTCATTCACCAAGGGAATGATTCATAGTGTAGCTAGTCATTCACCAAGGGAATGATTCATAGTGTAGCTAGTCATTCACCAAGGGAATGTTTCATAGTGTAGCTAGTCATTCACCAAGGGAATGATTCATAGTGTAGCTAGTCATTCACCAAGGGAATGATTCATAGTGTAGCTAGTCATTCACCAAGGGAATGATTCATAGTGTAGCTAGTCATTCACCAAGGGAATGATTCATAGTGTAGCTAGTCATTCACCATGGGAATGATTCATAGTGTAGCTAGTCATTCACCAAGGGAATGATTCATAGTGTAGCTAGTCATTCACCAAGGGAATGATTCATAGTGTAGCTAGTCATTCACCAAGGGAATGTTTCATAGTGTAGCTAGTCATTCACTGTAGGAATGTTTCAAGTACAACGGTGAAGTGCTGCCTTTTCCCATGATCCCATTAGGGTGCTCTCTCGTTGAATTGTATCTCTTAGATTATAATCATTTATTTAGATTAATGTTAATCACACTACAATCATTTTGACATACATAGATGATATTAGAATAGTATATATATTTTATTTTTCTTCTGGGTTTTGTAAATTGTCCCGCGCCCTTATTTTCGTATCAGGCGATGGTAAACCAAACTACAACAATTCAGCCAAAATCCATTTAGTTTAGAAGTAATAACTAGTGATTCCAGGCTATTGTGAAATGGAGGAACCTGCTCTATGTAGCCTGCTCTTCTCCATTACCAAAACATGATCTATTTTTAGCCGATATTGGAATTAATACACACGCACTATATTAAACAGGGATAATGTTGTAGGTTACACCAGCAAGTAGAACAGTATTTCCAGGGCTTGTGTTTTTATTATACATCTGATTATTTGACATGAAGGTGTGGTAAGCTAAAACGTTTAGCTAGCTTGCTATTTTTTTAGCCACCTAGCCAGACTGCCAGCTAGTTACTACTAGCAAGGGAAGGTGTCTCTTCCTTGTTTTAACTAAATTAAATGACTTAAGAAAAACGTTGCAATCACCCCCTTGTTAATGGTAGTGGGACTAGGCTCCAAAAGGTGTCTGTGGCTCAAATCCCACTCCACCCACCGAGCAACAGAGTGGAGCTTGCAGTAACCTTTACTGGCCACAGAGTTGGGCAGTGTGTACATCAGTATAGCCCAATAGGTGTGTGCGTGCAGTGTAATAGGAGTGTTCCCCCTTCTCTGACGCAGCAGTCATACCTTCAGAGACATGCAGCTTCTTCTCAAAATACACCACCGGAAACCCACTATTCTCTCTCGCCCTCTCTCTCCTCTCGATACTCTCTCCTTTCCTTTCTCTCTCTCTCCTCTCTATCCTCTTTTGCCACTCTCCTCTCTCTCCTTTCCTTTCTCTCTCTCTCCTCTCTATCCTCTTTTGCCACTCTCCTCTCTCCTTTCCTTTCTCTCTCTCTCCTCTCTATCCTCTTTTGCCACTCTCCTCTCTCTCCTTTCCTCTCTCTCCTTTCCTCTCTCTCCTTTCCTCTCTCTCCTTTCCTCTCTCTCCTTTCCTCTCTCTCCTTTCCTCTCTCTCCTTTCCTCTCTCTCCTTTCCTCTCTCTCCTTTCCTCTCTATCCTCTTTTGCCACTCTCCTCTCTCTCCTTTCCTCTCTCTCCTCTTTTGCCACTCTCCTCTCTCTCCTATCCTCTCTCTCCTATCCTCTCTCTCCTATCCTCTCTCTCCTATCCTCTCTCTCCTATCCTCTCTCTCCTATCCTCTCTATTCTCTTTTTTTCAACTCGTCCTCCTGTCTTTCTTCTGGCTCCCAAGTGGATCAGCGGTCTAAGGCACTGCATCTCAGTCCCAGAGGCATCGCTACAGACCATGGTTCGATTCCAGGCTGTATCACATCTGGACGTAATTGGGAGTCCCATATGGCGGCCCACAATTGGCCCGGCGTCGTTAGGGTTTGGCTGGTGTAGGCCGTCATTAATTGAAAATGTGTTCTTAATTGACTTGCCTAGTTAAATAAAAAATGAACACACCTTTCCTCTGCCTCCTCTCCTTAACCAGAAGCAGTTTGAACCTAGAATCTGTTTTCAGTCAGTAACTCTTGTGTCATAGTACTTATCTAGCAGTCGTTTTTTTAGCGTTCTTCATCATAACTATTGGATTGATAGTGAAAGTTAGGGAGTATCTCCTAGTGTGTGAGTCGGAGTATCCATTAGCCAGTAATAGCTGGCTTTTGGCTGGTCGAAAATGATTGAAAAGCCGATCAATAAAATTGGCCCTGGTTAATTGTCTGGGAGAAGGGGGAAAAAATCCCAATGCAAAATAATGCTTTTTAGCCTATTCATTGATGGTGGTGGAAATATATTTCACCAGTCATGCATATGTCTATAGGTTCATTTGCATAATTTAGTGGAATTAAATGTAGTTAGCCCGGTTAGCCAATGTGCGGGACTATCTGCATTGTGTCCCACCACCTGCCAACCCCTCTTTTTACGCTACTGCTACTCTGTTCATCATATATGCATAGTCACTTTAACCATATCTACATACTACCTCAATCAGTCTGACTAACCGGTGTCTGTATGTAGCCTCGCTACTGTATGTAGCCTCGCTACTGTATGTTGCCTGTCTTTTTACTGTTTTATTTCTTTACTTAACTATTGTTCACATCTTTTTTGCACTATTGTTTAGAGCCTGTAAGTAAGCATTTCACTGTAAGGTCTACCTACACCTGTTGTATTCGGCGCACGTGACAAATACATTTTGATTTGATTAGTCGTTATGTAGTCTATATCACACATCATACATAGACTGCTGCACCTCCTCACTCAGCTCCTGTGGCTGCACCTCCTCCTCGCTCAGCTCCTGTGGCTGCACCTCCTCCTCGCTCAGCTCCTGTGGCTGCACCTCCTCCTCGCTCAGCTCCTGTGGCTGCACCTCCTCCTCGCTCAGCTCCTGTGGCTGCACCTCTTCCTCGCTCAGCTCCTGTGGCTGCACCTCCTCCTCGCTCAGCTCCTGTGGCTGCACCTCCTCCTCGCTCAGCTCCTGTGGCTGCACCTCCTCCTCGCTCAGCTCCTGTGGCTGCACCTCCTCCTCGCTCAGCTCCTGTGGCTGCACCTCCTCAGCTCCTGTGTCTGTTTCACCATTGATGTGCATATATGGGTAACAGTAGGCAGGCTTTAGCATGTCACACCACATTGCAATGAGCTGGAGGCAGTTTTATTTCATATTATGAGTCATGTCTTAAATTGCTTCAAAGTATCAAATCATTTATGTTAGGCTAAAGGCTTCAATTGAAACCAGTATGGTTTCTCTCATGTTCTATTGGTTTTCAAATCAACTTTCTGCCGTTGTCCAGTAGCCAAACTTCAAACCTAGTCATATACTAGTTGACGATAATCCTAGTCATATTAGCATTAGCAAGGCATGCTAGTTGATAATAATCCTAGTCATATTAGAATTAGCAAGCCATGCTAGTTGTTGATAATTCTAGTCATATTAGCATTAGCAAGCCATGCTAGTTGATGATAATCCTAGTCATATTAGAATTAGCAAGGCATGCTAGTTGATAATCCTAGTCATATTAGCATTAGCAAGCCATGCTAGTTGTTGATAATCCTAGTCATATTAGCATTAGCAAGCCATGCTAGTTGATGTTAATCCTAGTCAAATTAGCAAGCCATGCTAGTTGATGATAATCCTAGTCATATAAGCATTAGCAAGCCATGCTAGTTGTTGATAATCCTAGTCATATTAGCATTAACAAGCCATGCTAGTTGTTGATAATCCTAGTCATATAAGCATTAGCAAGCCATGCCAGTTGTCGCGTCTTTAGATCTCCTCTCTTTCAACATTTCTAACAGATGTTGCAATAGTCGCATGATACCACTCATGTGCGGTGTGCTTTCGACATACAGAAACTCAAATCCTTCTGTTAACCTGATTTAGAATTCCTCACAATCAAATCTACCAAGAGAATTCTCTTCGATTATAATCACAGCCGTATATATTCCCCCCCAAGCAGACACATCGATTGCTCTGAACAAACTTTATTTGACTCTTTGCAAACTGGAATCCATACATCCTGAGGCTGCATTCATTGTAGCTGGGGATTTTAACAAGGCTAATCTGAAAACAAGACTCCCTAAATTGTATCAGCATATCGATTGCGCAACCAGGGGTGGTAAAACCTTGGATCATTGTTACTCTAACTTCCGCGACGCATATAAGGCCCTGCCCCGCCCTACTTTCGGAAAAGCAGACCACGACTCATTTTTTTTTATCCCTGCCTACAGGCAGAAACTAAAACGGGAGGCTCCCACGCTGAGGTCTGTCCAACGCTGGTCCGACCAAGCTGATTCCACACTCCAAGACTGCTTCCATCACGTGGACTGGGATATGTTTCGTATTGCGTCAGATAACAACATTGACGAATACGCTGATTCGGTGTGCGAGTTCATTAGAACGTGCGTTGAAGATGTCGTTCCCATAGCAACGATTAAAACATTCCTTAACCAGAAACCGTGGATTGATGGCAGCATCCGCGTGAAACTGAAAGCACGAACCACTGCTTTTAATCAGGGCAAGGTGACTGGTAACATGACCGAATACAAACAGTGCAGCTATTCCCTCCGCAAGGCTATCAAACTAGCTAAGCGTCAGTATAGAGACAAAGTAGAATCTCAATTCAACGGCTCAGACACAAGAGGTATGTGGCAGGGTCTACAGTCAATCACGGACTACAAGAAGAAATCCAGCCCAGTCACGGACCAGGATGTCTTGCTCCCAGGCAGACTAAATAACTTTTTTGCCCACTTCGAGGACAATACAGTGCCACTGACACAGCCTGCAAAGAAAACATGCGGTCTCTCCTTCACTGCAGCCGAGGTGAGTAAAACATTTAAACGTGTTAACCCTCGCAAGGCAGCAGGCCCAGACGGCATCCCCAGCCGCACCCTCAGAGCATGCGCAGACCAGCTGGCCGGTGTGTTTACGGACATATTCATATTCATATTATTGTACATAATTTTTCTGCCACCGCCTCTTTTGACTGAAAAGAGATTCTGGAAATCAGCACAGCGACTACTCACCTCGTACTAGATCAAGATGTTTTATTTAACGAGTCGGACGTGAAGGATTTACTTCAGACACTCAACAAGGCCCAAATCCCCGTCATTCGCATGAAGAAGAAATGGCGATATCGGGGAAGTAGGTCGGGGTGCCTTGTAAGGATCCGACGGCATGGGAGTAATCCCCCTCTACCATCAGAACTATTAGCCAACGTGCTTCGATCAAGACTATCCTACCAATGGGACATTAAGCTGTAATATCTTGTTTCACTGAGTTGTGACTGAATAATGACACGGATAACATACAGCTGGCTGGGTTATTGGTCCATCTGCAAGATAGAACAGCTGCCTCCGGTGAGACAAGTGGTGTCTATTTGTAAATAAATGGTGCACAAAATCTAATATTAAGAAAGTCTCAATGTTTTGCTCGTCTGAGGTAGAGTATCTCATGATAAGTTGTAGACCACACTATTTACCAAAAGTTTTCATCTATATTCTTCATGGGTTTCTATTTACAACCACAAACCGATGCTGGCACCAATATGGCACTCAATGAGCTGTATAAGACCATAAGCAAACAGGAAAACGCTCATCCACAGGTGCTCCTAGTGGCCGGGTACTTTAATGCAGGCAAACTTACATCGCTTTACTTCATTTCTACCAGCATGTTGATTTGCCTAGTTAAGGTTAAAGGTTAAATAAAATTTTAAAAATGTGCAACCATAGGAAAAAAATCTGTAGACCACTTTTACTCCACACACAGAGACACATACAACTCTATCCTCCTGAATCCTGCTTACAAGCAAAAACTAAAGCAGGAAGTACCAGTGACTTGCTCAATAAGGAAGTGGTCAGATGACGCAGATGCTAAGCTACAGGGCAGTTTTGCTAGCACAGACTGGAATATGTTCTGGGATTCTTCCGATGGCATTGAGAAGTACACCACATCGATGAGAAGTACATAAGTGCATCGATGACGTAGTCCCCACAGTGACTATACGTACATACCCCAACCAGAAGCCATGGATTACAGGCAACATCCGCACTGAGCTAAAGTATAGCGCTGCCGCTTTCAAGGTGCGGGACTCTAACCCGGAAGCTTATAAGAAATCCTGATATGCCCTCCGACAAACCATCAAACAGGCAAAGGGTCAATACAGGACTAAGATCGAATCGTACTACACCGGCTCCGACGCTCGTCTTATGTGTAATACCAACATGTTTTAAGCAAACCACCGTAGTCCCTGTGCCCAAGAACACCAACCTGCCTTAATGACTACTGACCCGTACCATTCACTTCTGTAGCCATGAAGTGCTTTGAAAGGCTAGTTATGGCTCACAACACCATTATCCCAGAAACCCTAGATGACCTCCAATTTACATACTGCCTTAACAGATCCTCAGATGATGCAATCTCTATTGCACTCCACACTGCCCTTTTTATTTGACCTTTTATTTAACCAGGCAAGTCAGTTAAGAACAAATTCTTATTTTCAATGACGGCCTAGGAACAGTGGGTTAACTGCCTGTTCAGGGGCAAAACGACAGATTTGTACCTTGTCAGCTCGGGGGTTTGAACTCGCAACCTTCCGGTTACTAGTCACACGCTCTAACCACTAGGCTACCCTGCCGCCCCCTTTCCCACATGGACAAAAGGAACACCTATGTGAGAATGCCGTTCATTGACTACAGCTCAGCATTCAACACCATAGTGCTCTCAAAACTCATCACTAAGCTAAGAACCCTGGGACTAAACACCTCCCTCTGCAAATGGATCCTGGACTTGCTGACTGGCTGCCCCCTGGTAGTAAGGGTAGGTAACAACACATCCGCCACGCTGATCCTCAACACAGGTGCCCCTCCTTCCTGTACTCCCTGTTCACTCATGACTGCACGGCCAGGCAACACCATTTTTATTTTATTTATTTTTTATTTAACCTTTATTTAACGAGGCAAGTCAGTTAAGAACAAATTCTTATTTTCAATGACTGCCTAGGATCAGTGGGTTAACTGCCTTGTTCAGGGTCAGAACGACAGATTAAGTTTGCTGATGACACAGCAGTGGTAGGCCTAATCGCTGACAGCGACAAGACAGCCTATAGGGAGGAGATCAGAGACCTGGCCGTGTGGTGCCAGGACAACAACCTCTCCCTCAACGTGATCAAGGCAAAGGGGCTGATTGTGGACTACAGTAAAAGGTGGACCGTGCATGTCCCCATTCTCATCGATGGGGCTGCAGTGGAGCAGGTTGAGAGTTTCAAGTTCCTTGCTGTCCACATCACCAACAAACTAACACGATCCAAGCACACCAAGACAGTTGTGAAGAGGGCACGACAAAACCTATTCCCCTTTAGGAGACTGAAAAGATTTGGCATGGGTCCTCAGATCCCCAAAAGGTTATACAGCTGCACCGTTGAGAGCATCCATACTGGTTGCATCACTGCCTGAAATGGCAACAGCTCGACCTCTGACCGCAAGGCACTACAGAGGGTAGTGCGTACGGCCCAGTACATCACTGGGGTCAAGCTATACCAGGCGGTGTCAGAGGAAGGCCCTAAAAATGGTCAAAGACTCCAGCCACCCTAGTCTTAGACTGTTCTCCCTGCTACCGCACGTCAAGTCTAGGTCCAAGAGGCTTCTAAATAGCTTCTATCGCCAAGCCATAAGACTCCTGAACATCTAATCAAATGGCTACCCAGACTATTTGCATTGCCCCCCCCTCTTTTACACCGTTGCTACTCTGCTTATCTATGCATAGTCATTTTAACTCTACCTGCATGTACATATTACCTAGACTAACTGGTGCCCCCGCACATTGACTCTGTACCCCTCCCTGTATATAGCTTCCACATTGACTCTGTACCAGTACCCCCCTGTATATAGCCTCCACATTGACTCTGTACCGGTACCCCCTGTATATAGCCTCCACATTGACTCTGTATCTGTACCCCCTGTATATAGCTTCCACATTGACTCTGTACCAGTACCCCCCTGTATATAGCCTCCACATTGACTCTGTACCGGTACCCCTGTATATAGCCTCCACATTGACTCTGTACCAGTACCCCTGTATATAGCCTCCACATTGACTCTGTACCAGTTGTTATTTTACTGCTGTATATAGCCTCCACATTGACTCTGTACCAGTACCCCCCTGTATATAGTCTCGCTATTGTTATTTTACTGCTGCTCTTTAACCTAATGGGTAAGGTGTTCCGCTAGCGGAACCCCACGGCATTCCGCTGAAAAGGCAGAGCGTGAAATTCAACTATTTTTTTTTTTTTTAGAAATATGTAACTTTCACCCATTAACAAGTCCCAATACAGCAAATAAAATATGAACATCTTGTTAATCTACCCATGGTGTCCGATTTAAAAAATGATTTATAGCGAAAGCACAACATATGATTGTTAGCTCATAGCCAACTCAAAAAAACAGCAATTTTTCCAGACAAAGATAGGAGTCACAAAGCAGAAATATAGATAAAATGAATCACTAACCTTTGATCTTCATCAGATGACACTCATAGGACATCATGTTACACAATACATGTATGTTTTGTTCGATAATAATGTGCATATTTATATCCAAGAATCTGTTTACATTTGCACCTTACGTACAGTAATGTTTTGATTCCAAAACATCCGGTGATTTTCCCAGAAATACTCAGAATAAACATTGATAAAAAATGCAAGTGTTATTCACAGAATTAAAGATATACTGATCCTCTATGCAACCGCTGTGCCAGATAATAAAAAATAAAAAAACTTTACCTGAAAAGCATAATCTGAGAACGGCGCTCGGCACCCCAAAACGGCCAAAGACAGAAGGCACTCCCAGGAATCCCAGTTCGACAATAAATTACTGATTTGTTCCATAAAGCCCATCATTTAGCCACTTGTTTGCGTGTTCAGCCCAGTAATCCATCTTCATGAGGCGTGACCATTTCCTCCATGACGACAACTCAAAATGTTCCGTTACAGGTCGTAGAAACAAGTCAAAACATGTCTGCAATCAATCTTTAGGATGTTTTTAACATATGTCATCAATAAGGTTCCAACCGGAGAATTTCATTGTCTGAAGAAAAGCATTGGAACGGGAGCAAGTTGTCGGGAGTGCGCGTCATGAGACCAAGTCTCTCTGCCAGACCACTCACTCAAATAGCTCCTATGAGCCCCTCCTTTATAATAGAATCCTCAAAACAGGTTCTAAAGACGGTGACATCTAGTGGAAGCCCTAGGAAGTGCAAGCACATCCATAACTATCAGGGATTTAAACTGTTTTGAAATTCGACTTCCCACTTCCTGTTTGGATTTCTTCTCAGGGTTTTGCCTGCCATATGAGTTATGTTATACTCACAGACATCATTCAAACAGTTTTAGAAACTTCAGTGTTTTCTATCCAATAATAATATGCATATATTAGCATCTGGGACAGAGGAGGCCTTTCAGTTTGGGCACGCAATTCATCCAAAAGTGAAAATGCTGCACCCTACCTCAAAGGTTTAACTACCTGTTACTCTTCTCTTATTTTTATATGCCGTTGTTGGTTAGGGGCTTGTAAGTTTCACTGTAAGGTCTACACTTGTTTTCGGTGCATGTGACTAATAAAATGTGATACCTGTTGTATTCGGCGCTTGTGACAATTTCAATGGACCACTATCAGGCACCTGTCTCATTCCATTGGTGTGCGATGGGCTTGAGTTCAGAGCTCTGTGCTGGCCAGTCAAGTTCTTTCACAACGATCTCGCCAAACCATTTACATTTTCTTGTGCCTTTTTCACACCGCTTGATATATAGGTCCTGGATGGCAAAGCGCTCGGCCCCAGTGATATACGGTCCGCACAACCCTCTAGCTCAATTTGATCAAAGGCGGTGCTATTGTCAGTGGTACAGCTGTTTAACCTTTTCAGGATTTGACGGCCCGAAGGCAGTGTTTCGCCGCCTTCACGACTGTGTGTATTTGGACCATTTAAGTCTAGTCATTTGGACACCGAGGAACTTGAAGATCTCCATATACTCCTTCAACATTGATGGGGCGTGCTGTCATTTCCTGGTTTCTGAAATTAAAATATTTTCTGCTCTTTGAAGTTTATGTACAAAACCCAAACTAAACAAATCGTAGAAACATTGAATGGATCTAACCCTTATTAGGCTTGCTTTAAATTAGAATGAAAGATCTACACTGAGTGTAAAAAATAAAATAAAAACATTAAGAAAAGCTTCCTAATTTTGAGTTGCATCCCATTTTTCCCTCAACAGCCTCAATTTTTCAGGGCATGGACTCTACAAGGTGTCGAAAGCGTTCCACAGGGATGCTGGCCCATGTTGACTCCAATACTTCCCAGAGTTTGTCTCAAGCTGGATGTCCTTTGGGTGATGGACCATTTTTTTTCTCTCCTTTTATTTAACCAGGTAGGCCAGTTGAGAACAAGTTCTCATTTACAACTGTGACCTGGCCAAGGCAAAGCAATGTGACAAAAACAACACAGTTACACATTGTGAAGGTGTAGGCTATATTACATGGATTTATTCGACTTTCTAATGCGTTTCCCTGTAGAGGTCACTACTCTAAAGGAGGTCTGTATTGATGTGTTTCTTTGTGTTTTCCAGGAATAGACTTCAAGATCAAAACTGTTGAACTCCAGGGAAAGAAGATCAAATTACAGATATGGTGAGTGGCCCGGACAGAATTTCTACTGGCCCGGACAGAATTTCTACTGGCCCGGACATGGTGTCGTTTTTAAAGACATTGGGTGATGCAGGGCCTATTCAGCAGGGCCTATTCATGGGTTGTATGTTTCGTCACTATTGGTTTGAACTTTTGTTTTAAAACTAATGCCCGACTGAGCGTTCTACTCAATGCATTGTCAATAATTGCTGATGAAGATTTGGTTTATAGTGCAGTACTGTGACTTGGAAAACACGACATTTAAAAAAGAGGCAAATAATTAGTAGGAGACCCTTTGCCATCTTTGTGATGTCGCCATATTTACTTTGGATGTAGTATAACTTAAGCTAGCTAAGATTGAGGGGACACCATCTCGCAGCCTTTTCAGAGCAAGGAGAACAACTACTCCAAGTCTCGGAGCGAGTGACGTCATCGATTGAAACTCTATTAGCGCGCACCCCGCTAACTAGCTAGCCATTTCACATCGGTTACACCAGCCTAATCTTGGGAGTTGATAGGCTTGAAGTCATAAACAGCTCAATGCTTGAAGCATTGCGAAGAGCTGCTGGCAAAACGCACAAAAGTGCTGTTTGAATGAATGCGTACGAGCCTGCTGGTGCCTACCATCGCTCAGTCAGACTGCTCTATCAAATCATAGACTTAATTATAACACAACGCAGAGAAATACGAGCCATTGATCATTAATATGGTCGAATCCGGAAACTATAATTTCAAAAACAAATCGTTTATTCTTTCAGTGAAATACGGAACCGTTCCGTATTTTATCTAACGGGTGGCATCCCGAAGTCTAAATATTCCTGTTACATTGTACAACATTCAATGTTATGTCATAATTACGTAAAATTCTGGAAAATTTGTTCGCAACGAGCCAGGCGGCCCAAACTGTTGCATATACCCTGACTCTGTGTGCAATGAACACTAGAGAAGTGACACAATTTCACCTGGTTAATATTGCCTGCTAACCTGGATTTCTTTTAGCTAAATATGCAGGTTTAAAAATACACTGCTCAAAAAAAATAAAGGTAACACTAAAATAACACATCCTAGATCTGAATGAATGAAATATTCTACATAGTTGAATGTGCTGACAATAAAATCACACAAATTATCAATGGAAATCAAATTTATCAACCCATGGACGTCTGGATTTGGAGTCACACTCAAAATTAAAGTGGAAAACCACACTACAGACTGATCCAACTTTGATGTAATGTCCTTAAAACAAGTCAAAATGAGGCTCAGTAGTGTGTGTGGCCTCCACGTGCCTGTATGACCTCCCTACAACGCCTGGGCATGCTCCTGATGAGGTGATCTCCTCCCAGACCTGGACTAAAGCATCCGCCAACTCCTGGACAGTCTGTGGTGCAACGTGGCGTTGGTGGATGGAGTGAGACATGATGTCCCAGATGTGCTCAATTGGATTCAGGTCTGTGGAACGGGCGGGCCAGTCCATAGCATCAGTGCCTTCCTCTTGCAGGAACTGCTGACACACTCCTGCCACATGAGGTCTAGCATTGTCTTGCATTAGGAGGAACCCAGTGCCAACCGCACCAGCATATGGTCTCACAAGGGGTCTGAGGATCTCATCTCGGTACCTAATGGCAGTCAGGCTACCTCTGGCAAGCACATGGAGGGCTGTGCGGCCCCCCAAAGAAATGCCACCCCACACCATGACTGACCCACCGCCAAACCGGTCATGCTGGAGGATGTTGCAGGCAGCAGAACGTTCTCCACGGCGTCTCCAGATTCTGTCACGTCTGTCACATGTGCTCAGTGTGAACTTGCTTTCATCTGTGAAGAGCACAGGGCGCCAGTGGCGAATTTGCCAATCTTGGTGTTCTCTGGCAAATGCCAATCGTCCTGCACGGTTTTGGGCTGTAAGCACAACCCCCACCTGTGGACATCGGGCCCTCATACCACCCTCATGGAGTCTGTTTCTGACAGTTTGAGCAGACACATGCACATTTGTGGCCTGCTGGAGGTCATTTTGCAGGGCTCTGGCAGTGCCTCCTCCTGCTCCTCCTCGCACAAAGGCCGAGTTAGCTTGCCTGCTGCTGGGTTGTTGCCCTCCTACGGCCTCCTCCACATCTCCTGATGTATTGGCCTGTCTCCTGGTAGCGCCTCCATGCTCTGGACACTACGCTGACGGACACAGCAAACCTTCTTGCCACATCTCGCATTGATGTTCCATCCTGGATGAGCTGCACTACCTGAACCACTTGAGTGGGTTGTAGACTCCGTCTCATGCTACCACTAGAGTGAAAGCACCGCCAGCATTTAAAAGTGACCAAAACATCAGCCAGGAAGCATAGGAACTGAGAAGTGGTCTATAGTCACCACCTGCAGAACCACTCCTTTATTGGGGGTGTCTTGCTAAATGCCTATAATTTCCACCTGTTGTCTATTCCATTTGCACAACAGCATGTGAAATTTATTGTCAGTGTTGCTTCCTAAGTGGACATTTTGATTTCACAGAAGTGTGATCGACTTGGAGTTACATTGTGTTGTTCCCTTTATTTTTTTGAGCAGTGTATATACTACCTGATTTTAAGGCATTGATGTCTATGGTTAGGTACAGTCGTGCAACGATTGTGCTTTTTTCGCAAATGCGCTTTTAAATCATCCCCGGTTTGGCTGTTCTTTTTAGACAAATAGTCTTCGCACAGTTCGCAACGAGCCAGGCGGCCCAAACTGTTGTACATACCCTGACTCTGTTGCAAGAGAAGTGACACAATTTCCCTAGTTAAAATAATATTGCCTGCTAACATGAATTTAACTAAATATGCAGGTTTAAAAAATATATGCTTGTGTATAGATTAAGAAAGGCATTAATGTTAATGGTTAGGTATACGTTGGAGCAACGACAGTCCTTTCTCGCGAATGCGCTCCGCATCGATTATGTGCAACGCAGGACACTAGATGAACTAGTAATATCATCCAGGTATAGTTAACTTCTTACGGCTGAAATCCCGTTAATGGGATCTATTTGACAACAGCCAGTGAAAGTGCAGGGCGCAAATTCAAACAACAAATCTCATAATTAAAATTTCTCAAACATACAAGTATTTTACACCATTTTAAAGATTAACTTGTTAATCCCACCAGTGTCTGATTTCAAAAAGGCTTTACGACGAAAGCATATTATGCGATTTATGTTAGGTTATGTTAGCCAAGTCACAGAAAAAAAACAGCCATTTTTCTAGCTGAAGAGAGGAGTCAAAAAAAGCAGAAATAGAGAAAATTATCACTAACCTGATCACTGATCTTCATCAGATAACACTCATAGGACTTCATGTTACACAATACATGTATGTTTTGTTCGATAAAGTTCATATATCCAAAAATCTGGTTACATTGGTGTGTTATGTCCTGTAATGTTTTGCAGAGAGCCACATCAATTTACAGAAATACTCATAAATGTTGATGGAATTAAAGATATACTTCTCCTTAATGCAACTGCTGTGTCAGATTTCAAAAAAGCTTTATGGAAAAAGCACACCATGCAATAATCTTGAGTACAGTGCTCAGGCACCAAAACAAGCCATACAGATACCCACTATGTTGTGGAGTCAACAGAAGTCAGAAATAGCATTATAAATATTCACTTACCTTTGATCTTCATCAGAATGCACTCCCAGGAATCCCAGTTCCACAATAATTGTTTGTTTTGTTCGATAAAGTCCATTTATGTCCAAATACCTCCTTTTTGTTCACACGTTTAGTTCACAAATCCAAATTCACGAGGCGCAGGCACTTAGTCCAGACAGAGTCAAAAAGTTCCTTTACAGTTCGTAGAAACATGTCAAACGATGAATAGAATCAATCTTTAGGATGTTTTTATCATTAATCTTCAATAATATTCCAACCGGACAATTCCTTTGTCTTTAGAAATGAAAAGGAATGCAGCGAACTCTCACGGCCGCACGCATGACTTCGCTCATGGCATTCTGCCAGACCCCTTAGTCAAACAGCTCTTATTCGCTCCCCCTTCACAGTAGAAGCCTGACACAAGGTTCTAAAGACTGTTGAAATCTAGTTGAATCCTTAGGAAGTGCAATTGGACAAATTTTACACTGTATATTGGATAGGCAAAGACTTCAAAACCTACAAACTTCAGATTTCCCACCTCCTGGTTGGATTTCTTCTCAGGTTTTTGCCATATGAGTTCTGTTATACTCAGACATCATTCTAACACTTTTTGAAACTTCAGTGTTTTCTATCCAACGCTTCTGGGCCTGAGTAGCAGGCAGTTTACTCTGGGCACCTTTATTCATCAAAGCTACTCAATACTGCCCCCCAGCCATAAAAAGTTAACTAGTGATTTTGTTGTTTTATAAGATAAGTTTAATGCTAGCTAGCAACTTACCTTGGCTTCTTACTGCATTCGCGTAACGGGCAGGCTCCTCGTGGAGTGCAATGTAAGGCAGGTGGTTAGAGCGTTGCACTAGTTAACCGTAAGGTTGCAAGATTGAATCCCTGAGCTGACAAGTTAAAAAATATTTAGTTCTTCCCCCGAACAAGGCAGTTAACCCAATGTTCCCCCGAACAAGGCAGTTAACCCAATGTTCCCCCGAACAAGGCAGTTAACCCAATGTTCCCCCGAACAAGGCAGTTAACCCAATGTTCCCCCGAACAAGGCAGTTAACCCAATGTTCCCCCGAACAAGGCAGTTAACCCAATGTTCCCCCGAACAAGGCAGTTAACCCAATGTTCCCCCGAACAAGGCAGTTAACCCAATGTTCCCCCGAACAAGGCAGTTAACCCAATGTTCCCCCGAACAAGGCAGTTAACCCAATGTTCCCCCGAACAAGGCAGTTAACCCAATGTTCCCCCGAACAAGGCAGTTAACCCAATGTTCCCCGAACAAGGCAGTTAACCCAATGTTCCCCGAACAAGGCAGTTAACCCAATGTTCCCCAGAACAAGGCAGTTAACCCAATGTTCCCCAGTTAACCCACTGTTCCTAGGCAGTTAACCCAATGTTCCCCAGAACAAGGCAGTTAACCCAATGTTCCCCCAGTTAACACTGGACAGTTAACCCAATGTTCCCCCGAACAAGGCAGTTAACCCAATGTTCCCCCGAACAAGGCAGTTAACCCACTGTTCCTAGACCAGTTAACCCACTGTTCCTAGGCAGTCATTGAAAATAAGAATGTGTTCTGAACTGACTTGTTAATAAAGGTGTGAAAAATCGTCCACATCGGTGTCCAATAATACCGATTTCCGATTGTTATGAAAACTTGAAATCGGCCTTAATTTAATCGACCATTCTGATTAATCGGTCGACCTGTTGTCATTAGCCCCTGTTCTACTGCACAGCTAACGGAAGCTTTGTAACGTGACGACAAGGACTGTCCCCCCCCAAAAAAATGTTAAAAATGTAATAAAAAATGTTGTCAACCGAGAGTCGTCCTGTTCTTTCGACCAATCGATTGGTCTAAATGTTACAACTTATTTTTCCATACATAGACACCCTTTGTGTTTGAATAAATCAACAACATAGGCACTGAGCTTTTCTGATGCTTTCAGCACACTGTTTGATTAAATTATTAAGACACAAATGGATGAAGAGCCTGATGGTAAACACTGTGTTTAAAACAATGACAGCACAGTGCCTGTGTGACTGGCGCACGTTGTCCCTCTCTCCTCCATACTACAGAGAAAAGGCACCACAGCAGAGCAGTGTTCATCACGCTGTCCATGGTGTAGCTGAAACATCATTTCAGCCATTCAGTTCCTTGTTTCTGACTGCAAAGTTCTGTTACTGAAATCCCTAATTTTTTTCGGAAAAACATTCCCTCAACTCTCGCTCTCTTTATGTGAAACGTGTGTCGGTATCAATAAATTGGTTCTAACAAACTCTGAACACAGTAACACATGACAGCAAAATGGATGTGGAGGATGTGAAAAATAAACTGGGAACAGGGGATGTTGACTGGTTGTTCAGGGGGGGACAGGGGAAGTCAGATCTGTGGAAGACATTTGACTTAGTTGTGGAAATGAGATCCAGACAAAGGAGGACCAAGAGTTGCATGAGTATTATTATGCCAAACAGTCAGTTAGATTACACTATTTGTTTTGACCATGTGGAACGGTGTAAACAACACTAATTATTTATTACAGCAGACTAAAAACAGTTTGCGTTTGTGAATTGCGGATTATTTATTCTTTAGGATAATTATTCAAAGCTCCCTTTGTTATTTCATTCAAAAAAATGATTGATTGCATTAATGTCTCATATGCTGTGTGATGGCATGAACGAATGAAATATTTGATTTATCCAGTAGCTTATATATTGAAATATAGGCCTAAGTAACCGTATCAAGACTGAACAGGACACTCTCTTAGGCCTGAAGCTCCATGGTGGTTATACAAGGGTGTTATACAAAGCCTACTAATGATAATGACATTACCTATTGTTATAATGGTGATAATAACACGAACAAGGAGATGAATAGAAAGGAGGGTACCGGAGCGAGAACTGCATATTGTGGTTAGATATTATTTTTCTCTCTGTTTGGAACCGTGTAAACGACACTGAATAAATTCAAATTTCTAAAGAAATGAAATGGCAAAGCCTTAATTACAGCAAAGGAAATATTAAAAACAGCCGCATCGGTGAAATAGCTTTATCTGCCATGTTGCATGAGGCTTGGTGCTCACAGAATCAGTAGGCTATTAATCACTCAAACGGGTAATAGAAGCTCTTACTTTTGTAGATATACAGTGCATACGCCCTGACCTTTCCTTTTGTTACATTACAGCCTTATTCTAAAATGGATTAAATCCCCCCCCCCCCTCATCAATCTACACACAATACCCCATAATGACATCACAATACCCCATAATGAAAGAGCAAAAACAGGTTGTTTAGACATTTTTACAAGTATCTTAGAAAATAAAAAACATATCACATTTACGTAAGTATTAAGACCCTTTCCTCAGTACTTTGTTGAAACATCGTTGGCAGTTATTTCAGCCTAGAGTCTTGAGTATGACTCTACAAGCTTGGCAAACCTGTGTTTGAGGAGTTTCTCCCATTCTTCTCTGCAGATATTCTCAAGCTCTGTCAGGTTAGATGTGGAGCGTCGCTGCACAGCTATTTTCAGGTCTCCAGAGATTTTCGATCGGGTTCAAGTCTGTGCTCTCAAGGACATTGAGACTTGTCATGTGCCTTTTACTGAGTGGCTTCTGTCTGGACACTCTGCCATAAAGGCCTGATTGGTGGATTGCTGCAGAGATGGTTGTCCTTCTGGAAGGTTCTCCCATCTCCACAAAGGAACTCTGGAGCTCTGTCGGAGTGACCATCGGGTTCTTGGTCACCTCCCTGACCAAGGCCCTTCTCCCCCTATTGTTCAGTTTGGCCTGGCGGTCAGCTCTAGGAAGAGTCTTGGTGGTTCCAAACTTGTTCCATTTAAGAATGATGACCACTGTTCTTGGACATTCAATACTGCAGAAATATTTTGTTACCCTTCCCCAGATCTGTGCCTCTACACAATCCTGTCTCTGAGCTTTACGGACAATTATTTCGACCTCGTGGCTTGGTTTTTGCTTTGATATGCACTGTCAACTGTGGGACCTTATGTCGACAGGTGTGTTTTTCCAAATCATGTCTAATCGAGTCCACTCCAATCAAGTTGTAAAACATCCCAAGGATGACCAATGTTAACAGGATGCAACTGAGCTAAATTTCGAGTTAACTAAATAAGCTATTTCTGTTCATTTAAAAAAATTCATTTACTGATTAAAATTCACCAGTTTTCATTTATTTTATTGAGGGGAAAAAATGTATTCAATCCATTTTAGAATAAGGTGTCAGGATACTTTCTGAATACACTGTACAGTCGTGGCCAAAAGGTGAATGACACAAATATTAATTTTCACAATCTGCTGCCTCAATTTGCATATACTCCAGAATGTTATGAAGAGTGATCAGATGAATTAATTGCAAAGTCCCTCTTTGCCATGCAAATGAACTGAGTCCCCCAAAAACATTTCCACTGCATTTCAGCCCTGCCACAAATGGACCAGCTGACATCATGTCAGTGATTCTCTTGTTAACCTCTTAAGTCGACCCTCTACTTTTTTGAACATTCTGTTAAAAATCGCGCAACATTTCAGCGCCCTGCTACTCATGCCAGGAATATAGTATATGCATTTGCTTAGTCTGTGTGGATAGAAAACACTCAGACGTTTATAAAACTGGTTAAATCACTGCTGTGGCTTTACCAGAACGGCATTTACATCGAAAAGCACAGGAAAAACTGATCACTGAAAATGGGAAAATATATCCATGCGCTACTTGAACCCATTGATAAAGGTGAACCACAATTAATTGACTGAGGTTGCAGTACCTACAGCTTCCACACGGTGTCGAGTCTTGTCATTTCCCTTCGAGTTTTTTCTTGGTCAAACACATGCAGGGCACCGTATCTCCTCTGGTCTAGGACCGGATATTTTCGTTGAGTTTCTAGCCGGACATTTTTCCAGACGGACAGCTAATGATCTTTACATCGCCTCCTGATGAATTTTATCGCTTATTAACGTTTACTAATACCTAAAGTTGCATTACAAACGTATTTCGAAGTGTTTTGTGAAAGTTTATCGTCGACTTTTTGAATTTTAAAAAATGACGTTACGTTTTGAAACAATGTTTTTTTCGTTTATCACACAGTCTACATATAACGATATCTAGGCTTTATATGGACCGATTTAATCGAAATAAAGACCCAAATAGTGTTTATGGGACATCTAGGAGTGCCAACAAAGAAGATGGTGAAAGGTAATGAATGTTTTCTATTTTATTGTGCGGTTTGTGTAACGCCGAAATGCTAATTATTTTGTTTACGTCCCCTGCGGGTCTTTTGGGGTGTTACATGCTATCAGATAATAGCTTCTCGTGCTTTCGCCGAAAAGCATTTTAAAAATCTGACTTGTTGCCTGGATTCACAACGAGTGTAGCTTTAATTCGATACCCTGCATGTGTATTTTAATGAACTTTTGAGTTTTAACTAATACTATTAGCATTTAGCGTAGCGCATTTGCATTTCCAGAGCTCTAGTTGGGACGCAAGCGTCCCGAGTAGAAGCAAGAGGTTAACACAGGGGTGAGTGTTGACATGGGAAGG
Organism: Oncorhynchus nerka; assembly: GCF_034236695.1. Taxonomy (NCBI): domain Eukaryota; kingdom Metazoa; phylum Chordata; class Actinopteri; order Salmoniformes; family Salmonidae; genus Oncorhynchus; species Oncorhynchus nerka. Next base: position 48,851 of record NC_088419.1, read on the forward strand.
CTGGAGATCACACTGTCATGCTGATTGATTTCTAGTAACAGACTGGAAGCTTCAAAGGGACAGTGGTGCTTGGAATCATTTTTCTTTCTCTGTCAACCATGGTTACTTGCAAGGAAACACGTGCCATCATCATTGCTTTGCACAAAGGGCTTCACAGGCAAGGATATTGCTGCCAGTAAGATTGCACCTAAATCAGCCATTTATCAGATCAAGAACTTCGAGAGCTGTTCAATTGTTGAGAAGAAGGCTTCAGGGCGCCCAAGAAAGTCCAGCTAGCGCCAGGACCGTTAGCGCCAGGACCGTCTCCTAAAGTTGATTCAGCTGCGGGATCGGGGCACAACCAGTACAGCGCTTGCTCAGGAATGGCAGCAGGCAGGTGTGAGTGCATCTGCACGCACAGTGAGGCAAATACTTTTGGAGGATGGCCTGGTGTCAAGAAGGGCAGCAAAGAAGCCACTTCTCTCCAGGAAAAACATCAGGGACAGACTGATATTCTGCAAAAGGTACAGGGATTGGACTGCTGAGGACTGGGGTAAAGTAATTTTCTCTGAATCCCCTTTCTGATTGTTTGGGGCATCCGGAAAAAAGCTTGTCCTGAGAAGACAAGGTGAGCGCTACAATCAGTCCTGTGTCATGCCAACAGTAAATCATCCTGAGACCATTCATGTGTGGGGTTGCTTCTCAGCCAAGGGTGTGGGCTCACTCACAATTTTGCCTAAGAACACAACCATGAATAAGGAATGGTACCAACACATCCTCCGAGAGCAACTTCTCCCAACCATCCAGGAACAGTTTGGTGATGAACAATGTATTTTCCAGCATGATGGAGCACCTTGCCTTAAGGCAAAAGTGATAACTAAGTGGCTCAGGGAACAAAACATCGATATTTTGGGTCCATAGCCAGGAAACTCCCCAGACCTTAATCCCATTAAGAACTTGTGGTCAATCCTCAACACACACATCCTGACAAACTCCAAGCATTGATTGTGCAAGAATGGGCTGCCATCAGTCAGGATATGGCCCAGAAGTTGATTGACAGCATGCCAGGGCGGATTGCAGAGGTCTTAAAAAAGGGTCAACACTGTAAATATTGACTCTTTGCATCAACTTCATGTAATTGTCAATAAAAGCCTTTGACACTTATGAAATTCTTTCTTATTATACTTCAGTATTCCATAGTAACATCTGACAGAATTATCTAAAGACACTGAAGCAGCAAACATTGTGGATATTCATATTTGTGTCATTCTCAACTTTTGGCCACGACTATATAATATATACAGTTTGAAGTCGGAAGTTTACATGCACTTAGGCTGGAGTCAATAAAAGTTGTTTTTCAACCACTCCACAAATTTCTTGTTAACACACTATAGTTTTGGCAAATCGGTTAGGACATCTTCTTTGTGTATGACACAAGTGATTTTTTTTCCCAACAATTGTTTACAGACAGATTATTTAATTTTAATTCACTATTACAATTCCAGTGGTTTAGACGTTTACATACACTAAGCTGACTGCCTTTAAACAGCTTGGAAAATTCCAGAAAATGTCATGGCTTTAGAAGCTTCTGATAGGCTAATTGACATCATTTGAGTCAATTGGAGAGGTGTACCCGTGGATGTATTTAAAGGCCTACCTTCAAACTCCGTGCCTCTTTGTTTGACATAATGGGAAGATCAGAAGAAATCAGCCAAGACCTCAGAAAAATAATTGTAGACCTCCACAAGTCTGGTTCATCCTTGGGAGCAATTTCCAAAAGCCTGAAGGTACCACGTTCATCTGTACAAACAATAGTACGCAAGTATAAACACCCATGGGACCACAGTAAAACGAGTCCTATATCGTCATCACCTGAAAGGCCGCTCAGCAAGGAAGAAGCCACTGCTCCAAATGATGATTGTGGACTTCAGGAAACAGCAGAGGGAACACCCCCCTATCCACATCGATGGAACAGTAGTGGAGAGGGTAGCAAGTTTTAAGTTCCTCGGCATACACATCACAGACAAACTGAATTGGTCCACTCACACTGACAGCGTCGTGAAGAAGGCACAGCAGCGCCTCTTCAACCTCAGGAGGCTGAAGAAATTCGGCTTGTCACCAAAAGCACTCACAAACTTCTACAGATGCACAATCGAGAGCATCCTGGCGGCCTGTATCACCGCCTGGTACGGCAACTGCTCCGCCCTCAACCGTAAGGCTCTCCAGAGGGTAGTGCGGTCCGCACAACGCATCACCGGGGGCAAACTACCTGCCCTCCAGGACACCTACACCACCCGATGTTACAGGAAGGCCATAAAGATCATCAAGGACATCAACCACCCGAACCACTGCCTGTTCACCCCGCTATCATCCAGAAGGCGAGGTCAGTACAGGTGCATCAAAGCTGGGACCGAGAGACTGAAAAACAGCTTCTATCTCAAGGCCATCAGACTATTAAACAGCCACCACTAACATTGAGTGGCTGCTGCCAACACACTGTCATTGACACTGACCCAACTCCAGCCACTTTAATAATGGGAATTGATGGGAAATGATGTAAATATATCACTAGCCACTTTAAACAATGCTACCTTATATAATGTTACTTACCCTACATTATTCATCTCATATGCATACGTATATACTGTACTCTAGATCATCGACTGCATCCTTATGTCACTAGTCACTTTAACTATGCCACTTTGTTTACTTTGTCTACATACTCATCTCATATGTATATACTGTACTCGATACCATCTACTGTATGCTGCTCTGTACCATCACTCATTCATATATCCTTATGTACATATTCCTTATCCCCTTACACTGTGTATAAGACAGTAGTTTTGGAATTGTTAGTTAGATTACTTGTTGGTTATCACTGCATTGTCGGAACTAGAAGCACAAGCATTTCGCTACACTCGCATTAACATCTGCTAACCATGTGCATGTGACAAATAAAATTTGATTTGATTTGAACCGCCATAAAAAGCCAGACTACGGTTTGCAACTGCACACAACTGGGACAAAGATCGTACTTTTTGGAGAAATGTCCTTTGGTCTGATGAATCAAAAATAGACCTGTTTGGCCATAATGCCCATCATTATGTTTGGAGGAAAAAGGGGGAGGCTTGCAGCCGAAGAACACCATCCCAACCATGAAGAACGTGGGTGGCAGCATCATGTTGTGGGGGTGCTTTGCTGTAGGAGGGACTGGTGCACTTCACAAAATAGATGGCATCATGAGAAAATAGAAGTATGTGGATATATTGAAGCAACATCTCAAGACATCAGTCAGGAAGTTAAAGCTTGCTCGCAAATGAGTCTTCCAAATGGACAATGACCCCAAGCATACTTCCAAAGTTGTGGCAAAATGGCTTAAGGACAACAAAGTCAAGTGGCCATCACAAAGCCCTGACCTCAATCCTATAGAACTGAAAAAGCGTGTGCGAGCAAGGAGGCCTAGAAACCCGACTCAGTTACACCAGCTCTGTCAGGAGGAATGGGCCAAAATTCACCCAACTTATTGTGGGAAGCTTGTGGAAGTCTACCCAAAACGTTTGACCCAAGTTGAACAATTTAAAAGCAATGCTACCAAATACTAATTCAGTGTATGTCAACTTCTGACCCACTGGGAATTCGATGACAGAAATAAATGATTCTTTACTATTATTCTGACATTTCACATTCTTAAAATAAAGTGGTGATCCTAACTGATTTAAGAGGCATTTCTACTAGGACTTAAACAAGGGGACAGCTGGTCAGGAGTAGTTTATATTTAATGTGTTTAACAGGGGGACAGCTGGTCAAAGCTGTTTATATACGTGTTTAACCTCTAGGCTATGTGGGACGCTCCCACCTGGCCAACATCCAGTGAGATTGCAGAGCGCCAAATTCAAATACAGAAATAGTCATTGTAAAAATTCAGAAAACAAAACATATCTTACATAGGTTGAAAGATGAACTTCTTGTGAATACAACCACGGTGTCAGATTTAAAAAATGCTTTATGGCGAAAGCATACCTTACGATTATTTGAGAACATAGCCCAGCAGACAAATCATTACAAACAGTAGCCAGCCAAGTAGAAGAGTTACACAAGTCAAAGAGAGAAAATTAATCCCTTACCTTTGATCTTCATATGGTTGCACTCAAGACATTCATTTACTCAATAAATGTTCCTTTTGTTCGATAGTCTCTTTTATATCCAAAAACCTCTTTTGTTAGTCTTTTCTTCAGTAATCCCCAGGCTCAAACGCAGACAAAAAAAATCTAATTGGGTCCACTCAGGGTCCACTCATTCAGGCTGGTCTTACGCTCTCATTTATCAGAATACAAGCCTGAAACAATTTATAAAGACTGACATCTAGTGGAAGGCATAGGAACTGCAATTTGAGTTCTAAGTCAATGGATACTGTAATGGAATAGAAAACTACAAGAACTTTCCTGAATAGAGTTCTCAGGTTTTCACCTGCCAAATCAGTTCTGTTATACTCAGACACTATTTTAACAGTTTTGGAAACTTTAGTGTTTTCTATCCAAATCTACCAGTTATATGAATATCATATCTTCTGGGCCCGAGTAGCAGGCCGTTAATTTGGGCATGCGTTTCATCCAAAATTCCGAATGCTGCCCCCTACCCTAGAGAAGTTAACAGGGGACAGCTGGTCAGGAGAGGTTTATATATGTGTTTAACAGGGAGGGACACTGCTGGTCAGGAGAGGTTTATATATCATGTGTTTAACAGGGACACTGCTGGTCAGGAGAGGTTTATATATCATGTGGGACACTGCTGCAGGGACACTGCTGGTCAGGAGAGGTTTATATATCATGTGTCTAACAGGGACACTGCTGGTCAGGAGAGGTTTATATATCATGTGTTTAACAGGGACACTGCTGGTCAGGAGAGGTTTATATATCATGTGTTTAACAGGGAGGGACACTGCTGGTCAGGAGAGGTTTATATATCATTGTGTTTAACAGGGAGGGACACTGCTGGTCAGGAGAGGTTTATATATCATGTGTTTAACAGGGAGGGACACTGCTGGTCAGGAGAGGTTTATATATCATGTGTTTATCAGGGACACTGCTGGTCAGGAGAGGTTTATATATGTGTTTAACAGGGAGGGACACTGCTGGTCAGGAGAGGTTTATATATGTGTTTAACAGGGAGGGACACTGCTGGTCAGGAGAGGTTTATATATCATGTGTTTAACAGGGAGGGACACTGCTGGTCAGGAGAGGTTTATATATCATTGTGTTTAACAGGGACACTGCTGGTCAGGAGAGGTTTATATATATCATGTGTCTAACAGGGACACTGCTGGTCAGGAGAGGTTTATATATCATGTGTTTAACAGGGAGGGACACTGCTGGTCAGGAGAGGTTTATATATCATGTGTTTAACAGGGGGGGACACTGCTGGTCAGGAGAGGTTTATATATCATTTTGTTTAACAGGGACACTGCTGGTCAGGAGAGGTTTATATATCATGTGTCTAACAGGGACACTGCTGGTCAGGAGAGGTTTATATATCATGTGTCTAACAGGGACACTGCTGGTCAGGAGAGGTTTATATATCATGTGTTTAACAGGGAGGGACACTGCTGGTCAGGAGAGGTTTATATATCATGTGTTTAACAGGGAGGGACACTGCTGGTCAGGAGAGGTTTATATATCATGTGTTTAACAGGGAGGGACACTGCTGGTCAGGAGAGGTTTATATATCATGTGTTTAACAGGGACACTGCTGGTCAGGAGAGGTTTATATATCATGTGTCTAACAGGGACACTGCTGGTCAGGAGAGGTTTATATATCATGTGTTTAACAGGGACACTGCTGGTCAGGAGAGGTTTATATATCATTGTGTTTAACAGGGACACTGCTGGTCAGGAGAGGTTTATATATCATGTGTTTAACAGGGACACTGCTGGTCAGGAGAGGTTTATATATCATTGTGTTTAACAGGGAGGGACACTGCTGGTCAGGAGAGGTTTATATATCATGTGTTTAACAGGGAGGGACACTGCTGGTCAGGAGAGGTTTATATATCATTGTGTTTAACAGGGAGGGACACTGCTGGTCAGGAGAGGTTTATATATCATGTGTTTAACAGGGAGGGACACTGCTGGTCAGGAGAGGTTTATATATCATTGTGTTTAACAGGGAGGGACACTGCTGGTCAGGAGAGGTTTATATATCATGTGTTTATCAGGGACACTGCTGGTCAGGAGAGGTTTATATATGTGTTTAACAGGGAGGGACACTGCTGGTCAGGAGAGGTTTATATATGTGTTTAACAGGGAGGGACACTGCTGGTCAGGAGAGGTTTATATATCATGTGTCTAACAGGGACACTGCTGGTCAGGAGAGGTTTATATATCATGTGTTTAACAGGGACACTGCTGGTCAGGAGAGGTTTATATATCATGTGTTTAACAGGGGGGGGACACTGCTGGTCAGGAGAGGTTTATATATCATGTGTTTAACAGGGAGGGACACTGCTGGTCAGGAGAGGTTTATATATCATGTGTCTAACAGGGACACTGCTGGTCAGGAGAGGTTTATATATCATGTGTTTAACAGGGACACTGCTGGTCAGGAGAGGTTTATATATCATGTGTCTAACAGGGACACTGCTGGTCAGGAGAGGTTTATATATCATGTGTTTAACAGGGACACTGCTGGTCAGGAGAGGTTTATATATCATGTGTTTAACAGGGACACTGCTGGTCAGGAGAGGTTTATATATCATGTGTCTAACAGGGACACTGCTGGTCAGGAGAGGTTTATATATGTGTTTCACAGGGGGGACACTGCTGGTCAGGAGAGGTTTATATATCATGTGTTTAACAGGGAGGGACACTGCTGGTCAGGAGAGGTTTATATATCATTGTGTTTAACAGGGACACTGCTGGTCAGGAGAGGTTTATATATCATGTGTCTAACAGGGACACTGCTGGTCAGGAGAGGTTTATATATCATGTGTTTAACAGGGACACTGCTGGTCAGGAGAGGTTTATATATCATTGTGTTTAACAGGGACACTGCTGGTCAGGAGAGGTTTATATATCATGTGTCTAACAGGGACACTGCTGGTCAGGAGAGGTTTATATATCATGTGTTTAACAGGGACACTGCTGGTCAGGAGAGGTTTATATATCATTGTGTTTAACAGGGAGGGACACTGCTGGTCAGGAGAGGTTTATATATCATGTGTTTAACAGGGAGGGACACTGCTGGTCAGGAGAGGTTTATATATCATTGTGTTTAACAGGGAGGGACACTGCTGGTCAGGAGAGGTTTATATATCATGTGTTTAACAGGGAGGGACACTGCTGGTCAGGAGAGGTTTATATATCATTGTGTTTAACAGGGAGGGACACTGCTGGTCAGGAGAGGTTTATATATCATGTGTTTATCAGGGACACTGCTGGTCAGGAGAGGTTTATATATGTGTTTAACAGGGAGGGACACTGCTGGTCAGGAGAGGTTTATATATCATGTGTTTAACAGGGACACTGCTGGTCAGGAGAGGTTTATATATCATGTGTCTAACAGGGACACTGCTGGTCAGGAGAGGTTTATATATCATGTGTTTAACAGGGAGGGACACTGCTGGTCAGGAGAAGTTTATATATCATTGTGTTTAACAGGGAGGGACACTGCTGGTCAGGAGAGGTTTATATATCATGTGTTTAACAGGGAGGGACACTGCTGGTCAGGAGAGGTTTATATATCATGTGTTTAACAGGGACACTGCTGGTCAGGAGAGGTTTATATATCATGTGTTTAACAGGGAGGGACACTGCTGGTCAGGAGAGGTTTATATATGTGTTTAACAGGGAGGGACACTGCTGGTCAGGAGAGGTTTATATATCATGTGTTTAACAGGGAGGGACACTGCTGGTCAGGAGAGGTTTATATATGTGTTTAACAGGGAGGGACACTGCTGGTCAGGAGAGGTTTATATATCATGTGTTTAACAGGGACACTGCTGGTCAGGAGAGGTTTATATATCATGTGTTTAACAGGGAGGGACACTGCTGGTCAGGAGAAGTTTATATATCATTGTGTTTAACAGGGAGGGACACTGCTGGTCAGGAGAGGTTTATATATCATGTGTTTAACAGGGAGGGACACTGCTGGTCAGGAGAGGTTTATATATCATGTGTTTAACAGGGACACTGCTGGTCAGGAGAGGTTTATATATCATTGTGTTTAACAGGGACACTGCTGGTCAGGAGAGGTTTATATATCATGTGTTTAACAGGGAGGGACACTGCTGGTCAGGAGAGGTTTATATATGTGTTTAACAGGGAGGGACACTGCTGGTCAGGAGAGGTTTATATATCATGTGTTTAACAGGGACACTGCTGGTCAGGAGAGGTTTATATATCATGTGTCTAACAGGGACACTGCTGGTCAGGAGAGGTTTATATATGTGTTTCACAGGGGGGGACACTGCTGGTCAGGAGAGGTTTATATATCATGTGTTTAACAGGGAGGGACACTGCTGGTCAGGAGAGGTTTATATATCATGTGTCTAACAGGGACACTGCTGGTCAGGAGAGGTTTATATATCATGTGTTTAACAGGGACACTGCTGGTCAGGAGAGGTTTATATATCATGTGTTTAACAGGGGGGGGGACACTGCTGGTCAGGAGAGGTTTATATATCATGTGTCTAACAGGGACACTGCTGGTCAGGAGAGGTTTATATATCATGTGTTTAACAGGGAGGGACACTGCTGGTCAGGAGAGGTTTATATATCATGTGTTTAACAGGGACACTGCTGGTCAGGAGAGGTTTATATATCATGTGTCTAACAGGGACACTGCTGGTCAGGAGAGGTTTATATATCATGTGGTTAACAGGGACACTGCTGGTCAGGAGAGGTTTATATATCATGTGTTTAACAGGGAGGGACACTGCTGGTCAGAGAGGTTTATATATCATGTGTTTAACAGGGGGGACACTGCTGGTCAGGAGAGGTTTATATATCATGTGTTTAACAGGGACACTGCTGGTCAGGAGAGGTTTATATATCATGTGTTTAACAGGGAGGGACACTGCTGGTCAGGAGAAGTTTATATATCATTGTGTTTAACAGGGAGGGACACTGCTGGTCAGGAGAGGTTTATATATCATGTGTTTAACAGGGAGGGACACTGCTGGTCAGGAGAGGTTTATATATCATGTGTTTAACAGGGACACTGCTGGTCAGGAGAGGTTTATATATCATTGTGTTTAACAGGGACACTGCTGGTCAGGAGAGGTTTATATATCATGTGTTTAACAGGGAGGGACACTGCTGGTCAGGAGAGGTTTATATATGTGTTTAACAGGGAGGGACACTGCTGGTCAGGAGAGGTTTATATATCATGTGTTTAACAGGGACACTGCTGGTCAGGAGAGGTTTATATATCATGTGTCTAACAGGGACACTGCTGGTCAGGAGAGGTTTATATATGTGTTTCACAGGGGGGGACACTGCTGGTCAGGAGAGGTTTATATATCATGTGTTTAACAGGGAGGGACACTGCTGGTCAGGAGAGGTTTATATATCATGTGTCTAACAGGGACACTGCTGGTCAGGAGAGGTTTATATATCATGTGTTTAACAGGGAGGGACACTGCTGGTCAGGAGAGGTTTATATATGTGTTTAACAGGGAGGGACACTGCTGGTCAGGAGAGGTTTATATATCATGTGTTTAACAGGGACACTGCTGGTCAGGAGAGGTTTATATATCATGTGTTTAACAGGGAGGGACACTGCTGGTCAGGAGAGGTTTATATATCATGTGTTTAACAGGGACACTGCTGGTCAGGAGAGGTTTATATATCATGTGTTTAACAGGGAGGGACACTGCTGGTCAGGAGAGGTTTATATATGTGTTTAACAGGGAGGGACACTGCTGGTCAGGAGAGGTTTATATATCATGTGTTTAACAGGGACACTGCTGGTCAGGAGAGGTTTATATATGTGTTTAACAGGGAGGGACACTGCTGGTCAGGAGAGGTTTATATATCATGTGTTTAACAGGGACACTGCTGGTCAGGAGAGGTTTATATATCATGTGTTTAACAGGGACACTGCTGGTCAGGAGAGGTTTATATATCATGTGTCTAACAGGGACACTGCTGGTCAGGAGAGGTTTATATATCATGTGTTTAACAGGGACACTGCTGGTCAGGAGAGGTTTATATATCATGTGTTTAACAGGGAGGGACACTGCTGGTCAGGAGAGGTTTATATATCATGTGTTTAACAGGGACACTGCTGGTCAGGAGAGGTTTATATATCATGTGTTTAACAGGGACACTGCTGGTCAGGAGAGGTTTATATATCATGTGTCTAACAGGGACACTGCTGGTCAGGAGAGGTTTATATATCATGTGTTTAACAGGGAGGGACACTGCTGGTCAGGAGAGGTTTATATATCATTGTGTTTAACAGGGAGGGACACTGCTGGTCAGGAGAGGTTTATATATCATGTGTTTAACAGGGAGGGACACTGCTGGTCAGGAGAGGTTTATATATCATGTGTTTAACAGGGACACTGCTGGTCAGGAGAGGTTTATATATCATGTGTTTAACAGGGACACTGCTGGTCAGGAGAGGTTTATATATCATGTGTTTATCAGGGACACTGCTGGTCAGGAGAGGTTTATATATCATGTGTTTAACAGGGAGGGACACTGCTGGTCAGGAGAGGTTTATATATCATGTGTTTAACAGGGACACTGCTGGTCAGGAGAGGTTTATATATCATGTGTTTATCAGGGACACTGCTGGTCAGGAGAGGTTTATATATCATGTGTTTAACAGGGAGGGACACTGCTGGTCAGGAGAGGTTTATATATCATGTGTTTAACAGGGACACTGCTGGTCAGGAGATGTTTATATATCATGTGTCTAACAGGGACACTGCTGGTCAGGAGAGGTTTATATATCATGTGTTTAACAGGGAGGGACACTGCGGGTCAGGAGAAGTTTATATATCATTGTGTTTAACAGGGAGGGACACTGCTGGTCAGGAGAGGTTTATATATCATGTGTTTAACAGGGAGGGACACTGCTGGTCAGGAGAGGTTTATATATCATGTGTTTAACAGGGACACTGCTGGTCAGGAGAGGTTTATATATCATTGTGTTTAACAGGGACACTGCTGGTCAGGAGAGGTTTATATATCATGTGTTTAACAGGGAGGGACACTGCTGGTCAGGAGAGGTTTATATATCATGTGTCTAACAGGGACACTGCTGGTCAGGAGAGGTTTATATATGTGTTTCACAGGGGGGGACACTGCTGGTCAGGAGAGGTTTATATATCATGTGTTTAACAGGGAGGGACACTGCTGGTCAGGAGAGGTTTATATATCATGTGTCTAACAGGGACACTGCTGGTCAGGAGAGAGGTTTATATATCATGTGTTTAACAGGGAGGGACACTGCTGGTCAGGAGAGGTTTATATATGTGTTTAACAGGGAGGGACACTGCTGGTCAGGAGAGGTTTATATATCATGTGTTTAACAGGGACACTGCTGGTCAGGAGAGGTTTATATATCATGTGTTTAACAGGGAGGGACACTGCTGGTCAGGAGAGGTTTATATATCATGTGTCTAACAGGGACACTGCTGGTCAGGAGAGGTTTATATATCATGTGTTTAACAGGGAGGGACACTGCTGGTCAGGAGAGGTTTATATATGTGTTTAACAGGGAGGGACACTGCTGGTCAGGAGAGGTTTATATATCATGTGTTTAACAGGGACACTGCTGGTCAGGAGAGGTTTATATATCATGTGTTTAACAGGGAGGGACACTGCTGGTCAGGAGAGGTTTATATATCATGTGTTTAACAGGGACACTGCTGGTCAGGAGAGGTTTATATGTCATGTGTTTAACAGGGAGGGACACTGCTGGTCAGGAGAGGTTTATATATGTGTTTAACAGGGAGGGACACTGCTGGTCAGGAGAGGTTTATATATCATGTGTTTAACAGGGACACTGCTGGTCAGGAGAGGTTTATATATCATGTGTTTAACAGGGAGGGACACTGCTGGTCAGGAGAGGTTTATATATCATTGTGTTTAACAGGGAGGGACACTGCTGGTCAGGAGAGGTTTATATATCATTGTGTTTAACAGGGACACTGCTGGTCAGGAGAGGTTTATATATCATGTGTTTAACAGGGAGGGACACTGCTGGTCAGGAGAAGTTTATATATCATTGTGTTTAACAGGGAGGGACACTGCTGGTCAGGAGAGGTTTATATATCATTGTGTTTAACAGGGAGGGACACTGCTGGTCAGGAGAGGTTTATATATCATTGTGTTTAACAGGGACACTGCTGGTCAGGAGAGGTTTATATATCATGTGTTTAACAGGGAGGGACACTGCTGGTCAGGAGAAGTTTATATATCATTGTGTTTAACAGGGAGGGACACTGCTGGTCAGGAGAGGTTTATATATCATGTGTTTAACAGGGAGGGACACTGCTGGTCAGGAGAGGTTTATATATCATGTGTCTAACAGGGACACTGCTGGTCAGGAGAGGTTTATATATCATGTGTTTAACAGGGAGGGACACTGCTGGTCAGGAGAGGTTTATATATCATTGTGTTTAACAGGGAGGGACACTGCTGGTCAGGAGAGGTTTATATATCATGTGTTTAACAGGGAGGGACACTGCTGGTCAGGAGAGGTTTATATATCATGTGTTTAACAGGGACACTGCTGGTCAGGAGAGGTTTATATATCATGTGTCTAACAGGGACACTGCTGGTCAGGAGAGGTTTATATATGTGTTTCACAGGGGGGGACACTGCTGGTCAGGAGAGGTTTATATATCATGTGTTTAACAGGGAGGGACACTGCTGGTCAGGAGAGGTTTATATATCATTGTGTTTAACAGGGACACTGCTGGTCAGGAGAGGTTTATATATCATGTGTCTAACAGGGACACTGCTGGTCAGGAGAGGTTTATATATCATGTGTCTAACAGGGACACTGCTGGTCAGGAGAGGTTTATATATCATGTGTTTAACAGGGAGGGACACTGCTGGTCAGGAGAGGTTTATATATGTGTTTAACAGGGAGGGACACTGCTGGTCAGGAGAGGTTTATATATCATGTGTTTAACAGGGAGGGACACTGCTGGTCAGGAGAGGTTTATATATCATGTGTTTAACAGGGAGGGACACTGCTGGTCAGGAGAGGTTTATATATCATGTGTTTAACAGGGACACTGCTGGTCAGGAGAGGTTTATATATCATGTGTTTAACAGGGAGGGACACTGCTGGTCAGGAGAGGTTTATATATCATGTGTTTAACAGGGAGGGACACTGCTGGTCAGGAGAGGTTTATATATGTGTTTAACAGGGAGGGACACTGCTGGTCAGGAGAGGTTTATATATGTGTTTAACAGGGAGGGACACTGCTGGTCAGGAGAGGTTTATATATGTGTTTAACAGGGAGGGACACTGCTGGTCAGGAGAGGTTTATATATGTGTTTAACAGGGAGGGACACTGCTGGTCAGGAGAGGTTTATATATCATGTGTTTAACAGGGAGGGACACTGCTGGTCAGGAGAGGTTTATATATGTGTTTAACAGGGAGGGACACTGCTGGTCAGGAGAGGTTTATATATCATGTGTTTAACAGGGACACTGCTGGTCAGGAGAGGTTTATATATCATGTGTTTAACAGGGAGGGACACTGCTGGTCAGGAGAGGTTTATATATCATGTGTTTAACAGGGACACTGCTGGTCAGGAGAGGTTTATATATCATGTGTTTAACAGGGAGGGACACTGCTGGTCAGGAGAGGTTTATATATGTGTTTAACAGGGAGGGACACTGCTGGTCAGGAGAGGTTTATATATCATGTGTTTAATAGGGACACTGCTGGTCAGGAGAGGTTTATATATCATGTGTTTAACAGGGAGGGACACTGCTGGTCAGGAGAGGTTTATATATCATGTGTTTAACAGGGACACTGCTGGTCAGGAGAGGTTTATATATCATGTGTTTAACAGGGACACTGCTGGTCAGGAGAGGTTTATATATCATGTGTCTAACAGGGACACTGCTGGTCAGGAGAGGTTTATATATCATGTGTTTAACAGGGAGGGACACTGCTGGTCAGGAGAGGTTTATATATCATGTGTTTAACAGGGAGGGACACTGCTGGTCAGGAGAGGTTTATATATCATTGTGTTTAACAGGGAGGGACACTGCTGGTCAGGAGAGGTTTATATATCATGTGTTTAACAGGGACACTGCTGGTCAGGAGAGGTTTATATATCATGTGTTTAACAGGGACACTGCTGGTCAGGAGAGGTTTATATATCATGTGTTTAACAGGGAGGGACACTGCTGGTCAGGAGAGGTTTATATATCATGTGTTTATCAGGGACACTGCTGGTCAGGAGAGGTTTATATATCATGTGTTTAACAGGGAGGGCCACTGCTGGTCAGGAGAGGTTTATATATCATTGTGTTTAACAGGGAGGGACACTGCTGGTCAGGAGAGGTTTATATATCATGTGTTTATCAGGGACACTGCTGGTCAGGAGAGGTTTATATATCATGTGTTTAACAGGGAGGGACACTGCTGGTCAGGAGAGGTTTATATATCATGTGTTTAACAGGGAGGGACACTGCTGGTCAGGAGAGGTTTATATATCATTGTGTTTAACAGGGAGGGACACTGCTGGTCAGGAGAGGTTTATATATCATGTGTTTATCAGGGACACTGCTGGTCAGGAGAGGTTTATATATCATGTGTTTAACAGGGAGGGACACTGCTGGTCAGGAGAGGTTTATATATCATGTGTTTAACAGGGAGGGACACTGCTGGTCAGGAGAGGTTTATATATCATTGTGTTTAACAGGGAGGGACACTGCTGGTCAGGAGAGGTTTATATATCATTGTGTTTAACAGGGACACTGCTGGTCAGGAGAGGTTTATATATCATGTGTTTAACAGGGAGGGACACTGCTGGTCAGGAGAAGTTTATATATCATTGTGTTTAACAGGGAGGGACACTGCTGGTCAGGAGAGGTTTATATATCATGTGTTTAACAGGGGGACACTGCTGGTCAGGAGAGGTTTATATATCATGTGTTTAACAGGGACACTGCTGGTCAGGAGAGGTTTATATATCATGTGTTTAACAGGGAGGGACACTGCTGGTCAGGAGAGGTTTATATATCATTGTGTTTAACAGGGAGGGACACTGCTGGTCAGGAGAGGTTTATATATCATGTGTTTAACAGGGAGGGACACTGCTGGTCAGGAGAGGTTTATATATCATGTGTTTAACAGGGACACTGCTGGTCAGGAGAGGTTTATATATCATGTGTCTAACAGGGACACTGCTGGTCAGGAGAGGTTTATATATGTGTTTCACAGGGGGGACACTGCTGGTCAGGAGAGGTTTATATATCATGTGTTTAACAGGGAGGGACACTGCTGGTCAGGAGAGGTTTATATATCATTGTGTTTAACAGGGACACTGCTGGTCAGGAGAGGTTTATATATCATGTGTCTGGGACACTGCTGGTCAGGAGAGGTTTATATATCATGTGTCTAACAGGGACACTGCTGGTCAGGAGAGGTTTATATATCATGTGTTTAACAGGGAGGGACACTGCTGGTCAGGAGAGGTTTATATATGTGTTTAACAGGGAGGGACACTGCTGGTCAGGAGAGGTTTATATATCATGTGTTTAACAGGGAGGGACACTGCTGGTCAGGAGAGGTTTATATATCATGTGTTTAACAGGGAGGGACACTGCTGGTCAGGAGAGGTTTATATATCATGTGTTTAACAGGGACACTGCTGGTCAGGAGAGGTTTATATATCATGTGTTTAACAGGGAGGGACACTGCTGGTCAGGAGAGGTTTATATATCATGTGTTTAACAGGGAGGGACACTGCTGGTCAGGAGAGGTTTATATATGTGTTTAACAGGGAGGGACACTGCTGGTCAGGAGAGGTTTATATATCATGTGTTTAACAGGGACACTGCTGGTCAGGAGAGGTTTATATATGTGTTTAACAGGGAGGGACACTGCTGGTCAGGAGAGGTTTATATATCATGTGTTTAACAGGGACACTGCTGGTCAGGAGAGGTTTATATATCATGTGTTTAACAGGGACACTGCTGGTCAGGAGAGGTTTATATATCATGTGTTTAACAGGGAGGGACACTGCTGGTCAGGAGAGGTTTATATATCATGTGTTTAACAGGGAGGGACACTGCTGGTCAGGAGAGGTTTATATATCATGTGTTTATCAGGGACACTGCTGGTCAGGAGAGGTTTATATATCATGTGTTTAACAGGGAGGGACACTGCTGGTCAGGAGAGGTTTATATATCATGTGTTTAACAGGGAGGGACACTGCTGGTCAGGAGAGGTTTATATATCATTGTGTTTAACAGGGAGGGACACTGCTGGTCAGGAGAGGTTTATATATCATGTGTTTATCAGGGACACTGCTGGTCAGGAGAGGTTTATATATCATGTGTTTAACAGGGAGGGACACTGCTGGTCAGGAGAGGTTTATATATCATGTGTTTAACAGGGAGGGACACTGCTGGTCAGGAGAGGTTTATATATCATTGTGTTTAACAGGGACACTGCTGGTCAGGAGAGGTTTATATATCATGTGTCTAACAGGGACACTGCTGGTCAGGAGAGGTTTATATATCATGTGTTTAACAGGGAGGGACACTGCTGGTCAGGAGAGGTTTATATATCATTGTGTTTAACAGGGACACTGCTGGTCAGGAGAGGTTTATATATCATGTGTCTAACAGGGACACTGCTGGTCAGGAGAGGTTTATATATCATGTGTTTAACAGGGACACTGCTGGTCAGGAGAGGTTTATATATCATTGTGTTTAACAGGGAGGGACACTGCTGGTCAGGAGAGGTTTATATATCATTGTGTTTAACAGGGAGGGACACTGCTGGTCAGGAGAGGTTTATATATCATGTGTTTAACAGGGAGGGACACTGCTGGTCAGGAGAGGTTTATATATCATTGTGTTTAACAGGGAGGGACACTGCTGGTCAGGAGAGGTTTATATATCATGTGTTTATCAGGGACACTGCTGGTCAGGAGAGGTTTATATATGTGTTTAACAGGGAGGGACACTGCTGGTCAGGAGAGGTTTATATATCATGTGTCTAACAGGGACACTGCTGGTCAGGAGAGGTTTATATATCATGTGTTTAACAGGGAGGGACACTGCTGGTCAGGAGAAGTTTATATATCATTGTGTTTAACAGGGAGGGACACTGCTGGTCAGGAGAGGTTTATATATCATGTGTTTAACAGGGAGGGACACTGCTGGTCAGGAGAGGTTTATATATCATGTGTCTAACAGGGACACTGCTGGTCAGGAGAGGTTTATATATCATGTGTTTAACAGGGGGGGGGACACTGCTGGTCAGGAGAGGTTTATATATCATGTGTCTAACAGGGACACTGCTGGTCAGGAGAGGTTTATATATCATTGTGTTTAACGGACACTGCTGGTCAGGAGAGGTTTATATATCATGTGTTTAACAGGGAGGGACACTGCTGGTCAGGAGAGGTTTATATATCATGTGTTTAACAGGGAGGGACACTGCTGGTCAGGAGAGGTTTATATATCATGTGTTTAACAGGGACACTGCTGGTCAGGAGAGGTTTATATATCATGTGTTTAACAGGGAGGGACACTGCTGGTCAGGAGAGGTTTATATATGTGTTTAACAGGGAGGGACACTGCTGGTCAGGAGAGGTTTATATATCATGTGTTTAACAGGGAGGGACACTGCTGGTCAGGAGAGGTTTATATATGTGTTTAACAGGGAGGGACACTGCTGGTCAGGAGAGGTTTATATATCATGTGTTTAACAGGGACACTGCTGGTCAGGAGAGGTTTATATATCATGTGTTTAACAGGGACACTGCTGGTCAGGAGAGGTTTATATATCATGTGTTTAACAGGGGGGGGACACTGCTGGTCAGGAGAGGTTTATATATCATGTGTCTAACAGGGACACTGCTGGTCAGGAGAGGTTTATATATCATGTGTTTAACAGGGAGGGACACTGCTGGTCAGGAGAGGTTTATATATCATGTGTTTAACAGGGACACTGCTGGTCAGGAGAGGTTTATATATCATGTGTCTAACAGGGACACTGCTGGTCAGGAGAGGTTTATATATCATGTGGTTAACAGGGACACTGCTGGTCAGGAGAGGTTTATATATCATGTGTTTAACAGGGAGGGACACTGCTGGTCAGGAGAGGTTTATATATCATGTGTTTAACAGGGGGGGGACACTGCTGGTCAGGAGAGGTTTATATATCATGTGTTTAACAGGGACACTGCTGGTCAGGAGAGGTTTATATATCATGTGTTTAACAGGGAGGGACACTGCTGGTCAGGAGAGGTTTATATATCATTGTGTTTAACAGGGAGGGACACTGCTGGTCAGGAGAGGTTTATATATCATGTGTTTAACAGGGAGGGACACTGCTGGTCAGGAGAGGTTTATATATCATGTGTTTAACAGGGACACTGCTGGTCAGGAGATGTTTATATATCATGTGTCTAACAGGGACACTGCTGGTCAGGAGAGGTTTATATATCATGTGTTTAACAGGGAGGGACACTGCTGGTCAGGAGAAGTTTATATATCATTGTGTTTAACAGGGAGGGACACTGCTGGTCAGGAGAGGTTTATATATCATGTGTTTAACAGGGAGGGACACTGCTGGTCAGGAGAGGTTTATATATCATGTGTCTAACAGGGACACTGCTGGTCAGGAGAGGTTTATATATCATGTGTTTAACAGGGACACTGCTGGTCAGGAGAGGTTTATATATCATGTGTTTATCAGGGACACTGCTGGTCAGGAGAGGTTTATATATCATGTGTTTAACAGGGAGGGACACTGCTGGTCAGGAGAGGTTTATATATCATTGTGTTTAACAGGGAGGGACACTGCTGGTCAGGAGAGGTTTATATATCATGTGTTTAACAGGGACACTGCTGGTCAGGAGAGGTTTATATATCATGTGTTTATCAGGGACACTGCTGGTCAGGAGAGGTTTATATATCATGTGTTTAACAGGGAGGGACACTGCTGGTCAGGAGAGGTTTATATATCATGTGTTTAACAGGGACACTGCTGGTCAGGAGATGTTTATATATCATGTGTCTAACAGGGACACTGCTGGTCAGGAGAGGTTTATATATCATGTGTTTAACAGGGAGGGACACTGCTGGTCAGGAGAAGTTTATATATCATTGTGTTTAACAGGGAGGGACACTGCTGGTCAGGAGAGGTTTATATATCATGTGTCTAACAGGGACACTGCTGGTCAGGAGAGGTTTATATATCATGTGTTTAACAGGGACACTGCTGGTCAGGAGAGGTTTATATATCATGTGTTTAACAGGGACACTGCTGGTCAGGAGAGGTTTATATATCATGTGTTTAACAGGGAGGGACACTGCTGGTCAGGAGAGGTTTATATATCATGTGTTTAACAGGGACACTGCTGGTCAGGAGAGGTTTATATATCATGTGTCTAACAGGGACACTGCTGGTCAGGAGAGGTTTATATATGTGTTTCACAGGGGGGGACACTGCTGGTCAGGAGAGGTTTATATATCATGTGTTTAACAGGGAGGGACACTGCTGGTCAGGAGAGGTTTATATATCATGTGTTTAACAGGGAGGGACACTGCTGGTCAGGAGAGGTTTATATATGTGTTTAACAGGGAGGGACACTGCTGGTCAGGAGAGGTTTATATATCATGTGTCTAACAGGGACACTGCTGGTCAGGAGAGGTTTATATATCATGTGTTTAACAGGGACACTGCTGGTCAGGAGAGGTTTATATATCATGTGTTTAACAGGGAGGGACACTGCTGGTCAGGAGAGGTTTATATATCATGTGTTTAACAGGGAGGGACACTGCTGGTCAGGAGAGGTTTATATATCATGTGTTTAACAGGGACACTGCTGGTCAGGAGAGGTTTATATATCATGTGTCTAACAGGGACACTGCTGGTCAGGAGAGGTTTATATATCATGTGTTTAACAGGGACACTGCTGGTCAGGAGAGGTTTATATATCATGTGTTTAACAGGGAGGGACACTGCTGGTCAGGAGAGGTTTATATATCATGTGTTTAACAGGGAGGGACACTGCTGGTCAGGAGAGGTTTATATATCATTGTGTTTAACAGGGAGGGACACTGCTGGTCAGGAGAGGTTTATATATCATGTGTTTAACAGGGACACTGCTGGTCAGGAGAGGTTTATATATCATGTGTTTAACAGGGACACTGCTGGTCAGGAGAGGTTTATATATCATGTGTTTAACAGGGAGGGACACTGCTGGTCAGGAGAGGTTTATATATCATGTGTTTATCAGGGACACTGCTGGTCAGGAGAGGTTTATATATCATGTGTTTAACAGGGAGGGACACTGCTGGTCAGGAGAGGTTTATATATCATTGTGTTTAACAGGGAGGGACACTGCTGGTCAGGAGAGGTTTATATATCATGTGTTTAACAGGGAGGGACACTGCTGGTCAGGAGAGGTTTATATATCATTGTGTTTAACAGGGACACTGCTGGTCAGGAGAGGTTTATATATCATGTGTTTAACAGGGAGGGACACTGCTGGTCAGGAGAGGTTTATATATCATGTGTCTAACAGGGACACTGCTGGTCAGGAGAGGTTTATATATCATGTGTTTAACAGGGAGGGACACTGCTGGTCAGGAGAAGTTTATATATCATTGTGTTTAACAGGGAGGGACACTGCTGGTCAGGAGAGGTTTATATATCATGTGTTTAACAGGGAGGGACACTGCTGGTCAGGAGAGGTTTATATATCATGTGTTTAACAGGGACACTGCTGGTCAGGAGAGGTTTATATATCATGTGTTTAACAGGGACACTGCTGGTCAGGAGAGGTTTATATATCATTGTGTTTAACAGGGACACTGCTGGTCAGGAGAGGTTTATATATCATGTGTTTAACAGGGAGGGACACTGCTGGTCAGGAGAGGTTTATATATCATGTGTTTTACATGGACACTGCTGGTCAGGAGAGGTTTATATATCATGTGTCTAACAGGGACACTGCTGGTCAGGAGAGGTTTATATATGTGTTTCACAGGGGGGGACACTGCTGGTCAGGAGAGGTTTATATATCATGTGTTTAACAGGGAGGGACACTGCTGGTCAGGAGAGGTTTATATATCATTGTGTTTAACAGGGACACTGCTGGTCAGGAGAGGTTTATATATCATGTGTCTAACAGGGACACTGCTGGTCAGGAGAGGTTTATATATCATGTGTCTAACAGGGACACTGCTGGTCAGGAGAGGTTTATATATGTGTTTAACAGGGAGGGACACTGCTGGTCAGGAGAGGTTTATATATGTGTTTAACAGGGAGGGACACTGCTGGTCAGGAGAGGTTTATATATCATGTGTTTAACAGGGAGGGACACTGCTGGTCAGGAGAGGTTTATATATCATGTGTTTAACAGGGAGGGACACTGCTGGTCAGGAGAGGTTTATATATCATGTGTTTAACAGGGACACTGCTGGTCAGGAGAGGTTTATATATCATGTGTTTAACAGGGACACTGCTGGTCAGGAGAGGTTTATATATGTGTTTAACAGGGAGGGACACTGCTGGTCAGGAGAGGTTTATATATCATGTGTTTAACAGGGACACTGCTGGTCAGGAGAGGTTTATATATGTGTTTAACAGGGAGGGACACTGCTGGTCAGGAGAGGTTTATATATGTGTTTAACAGGGAGGGACACTGCTGGTCAGGAGAGGTTTATATATATGTGTTTAACAGGGACACTGCTGGTCAGGAGAGGTTTATATATCATGTGTTTAACAGGGACACTGCTGGTCAGGAGAGGTTTATATATCATGTGTTTAACAGGGACACTGCTAGTCAGGAGAGGTTTATATATCATGTGTCTAACAGGGACACTGCTGGTCAGGAGAGGTTTATATATCATGTGTTTAACAGGGACACTGCTGGTCAGGAGAGGTTTATATATCATTGTGTTTAACAGGGAGGGACACTGCTGGTCAGGAGAGGTTTATATATCATGTGTTTAACAGGGACACTGCTGGTCAGGAGAGGTTTATATATCATGTGTTTAACAGGGACACTGCTGGTCAGGAGAGGTTTATATATCATGTGTCTAACAGGGACACTGCTGGTCAGGAGAGGTTTATATATCATGTGTTTAACAGGGAGGGACACTGCTGGTCAGGAGAGGTTTATATATCATGTGTTTAACAGGGAGGGACACTGCTGGTCAGGAGAGGTTTATATATCATTGTGTTTAACAGGGAGGGACACTGCTGGTCAGGAGAGGTTTATATATCATGTGTTTAACAGGGACACTGCTGGTCAGAGAGGTTTATATATCATGTGTTTAACAGGGACACTGCTGGTCAGGAGAGGTTTATATATCATTGTGTTTAACAGGGAGGGACACTGCTGGTCAGAGAGGTTTATATATCATGTGTTTATCAGGGACACTGCTGGTCAGGAGAGGTTTATATATCATGTGTTTAACAGGGAGGGACACTGCTGGTCAGGAGAGGTTTATATATCATGTGTTTATCAGGGACACTGCTGGTCAGGAGAGGTTTATATATCATGTGTTTATCAGGGACACTGCTGGTCAGGAGAGGTTTATATATCATTGTGTTTAACAGGGAGGGACACTGCTGGTCAGGAGAGGTTTATATATCATGTGTTTATCAGGGACACTGCTGGTCAGGAGAGGTTTATATATCATGTGTTTATCAGGGACACTGCTGGTCAGGAGAGGTTTATATATCATGTGTTTAACAGGGAGGGACACTGCTGGTCAGGAGAGGTTTATATATCATGTGTTTAACAGGGAGGGACACTGCTGGTCAGGAGAGGTTTATATATCATTGTGTTTAACAGGGACACTGCTGGTCAGGAGAGGTTTATATATCATGTGTTTAACAGGGAGGGACACTGCTGGTCAGGAGAGGTTTATATATCATTGTGTTTAACAGGGAGGGACACTGCTGGTCAGGAGAGGTTTATATATCATTGTGTTTAACAGGGACACTGCTGGTCAGGAGAGGTTTATATATCATGTGTTTAACAGGGAGGGACACTGCTGGTCAGGAGAGGTTTATATATCATTGTGTTTAACAGGGAGGGACACTGCTGGTCAGGAGAGGTTTATATATCATGTGTTTAACAGGGAGGGACACTGCTGGTCAGGAGAGGTTTATATATCATGTGTTTAACAGGGACACTGCTGGTCAGGAGAGGTTTATATATCATGTGTTTATCAGGGACACTGCTGGTCAGGAGAGGTTTATATATCATGTGTTTAACAGGGACACTGCTGGTCAGGAGAGGTTTATATATCATGTGTTTATCAGGGACACTGCTGGTCAGGAGAGGTTTATATATCATGTGTTTAACAGGGACACTGCTGGTCAGGAGAGGTTTATATATCATTGTGTTTAACAGGGACACTGCTGGTCAGGAGAGGTTTATATATCATTGTGTTTAACAGGGAGGGACACTGCTGGTCAGGAGAGGTTTATATATCATGTGTTTAACAGGGACACTGCTGGTCAGGAGAGGTTTATATATCATGTGTTTAACAGGGACACTGCTGGTCAGGAGAGGTTTATATATCATGTGTTTAACAGGGGGGACACTGCTGGTCAGGAGAGGTTTATATATCATGTGTTTAACAGGGAGGGACACTGCTGGTCAGGAGAGGTTTATATATCATTGTGTTTAACAGGGACACTGCTGGTCAGGAGAGGTTTATATATCATGTGTCTAACAGGGACACTGCTGGTCAGGAGAGGTTTATATATAATGTGTCTAACAGGGACACTGCTGGTCAGGAGAGGTTTATATATCATGTGTCTAACAGGGACACTGCTGGTCAGGAGAGGTTTATATATCATTGTGTTTAACAGGGAGGGACACTGCTGGTCAGGAGAGGTTTATATATCATTGTGTTTAACAGGGAGGGACACTGCTGGTCAGGAGAGGTTTATATATCATTGTGTTTAACAGGGAGGGACACTGCTGGTCAGGAGAGGTTTATATATCATGTGTTTAACAGGGACACTGCTGGTCAGGAGAGGTTTATATATCATGTGTTTAACAGGGAGGGACACTGCTGGTCAGGAGAGGTTTATATATCATTGTGTTTAACAGGGAGGGACACTGCTGGTCAGGAGAGGTTTATATATCATTGTGTTTAACAGGGAGGGACACTGCTGGTCAGGAGAGGTTTATATATCATGTGTTTAACAGGGACACTGCTGGTCAGGAGAGGTTTATATATCATGTGTCTAACAGGGACACTGCTGGTCAGGAGAGGTTTATATATCATGTGTTTATCAGGGACACTGCTGGTCAGGAGAGGTTTATATATCATGTGTTTAACAGGGAGGGACACTGCTGGTCAGGAGAGGTTTATATATCATGTGTCTAACAGGGACACTGCTGGTCAGGAGAGGTTTATATATGTGTTTAACAGGGAGGGACACTGCTGGTCAGGAGAGGTTTATATATCATTGTGTTTAACAGGGACACTGCTGGTCAGGAGAGGTTTATATATCATGTGTTTATCAGGGACACTGCTGGTCAGGAGAGGTTTATATATCATGTGTCTAACAGGGACACTGCTGGTCAGGAGAGGTTTATATATCATGTGTTTAACAGGGACACTGCTGGTCAGGAGAGGTTTATATATCATGTGTCTAACAGGGACACTGCTGGTCAGGAGAGGTTTATATATCATGTGTTTAACAGGGACACTGCTGGTCAGGAGAGGTTTATATATCATGTGTTTAACAGGGAGGGACACTGCTGGTCAGGAGAGGTTTATATATCATTGTGTTTAACAGGGACACTGCTGGTCAGGAGAGGTTTATATATCATGTGTTTATCAGGGACACTGCTGGTCAGGAGAGGTTTATATATCATGTGTCTAACAGGGACACTGCTGGTCAGGAGAGGTTTATATATCATGTGTTTAACAGGGACACTGCTGGTCAGGAGAGGTTTATATATCATGTGTTTATCATGGACACTGCTGGTCAGGAGAGGTTTATATATCATGTGTTTAACAGGGAGGGACACTGCTGGTCAGGAGAGGTTTATATATCATGTGTTTAACAGGGAGGGACACTGCTGGTCAGGAGAGGTTTATATATCATGTGTTTAACAGGGACACTGCTGGTCAGGAGAGGTTTATATATCATGTGTTTAACAGGGACACTGCTGGTCAGGAGAGGTTTATATATCATGTGTTTAACAGGGACACTGCTGGTCAGGAGAGGTTTATATATCATTGTGTTTAACAGGGAGGGACACTGCTGGTCAGGAGAGGTTTATATATCATTGTGTTTAACAGGGAGGGACACTGCTGGTCAGGAGAGGTTTATATATATCATGTGTTTAACAGGGACACTGCTGGTCAGGAGAGGTTTATATATCATTGTGTTTAACAGGGAGGGACACTGCTGGTCAGGAGAGGTTTATATATCATGTGTTTAACAGGGGGGGACACTGCTGGTCAGGAGAGGTTTATATATCATTGTGTTTAACAGGGACACTGCTGGTCAGGAGAGGTTTATATATCATGTGTCTAACAGGGACACTGCTGGTCAGGAGAGGTTTATATATCATGTGTTTAACAGGGAGGGACACTGCTGGTCAGGAGAGGTTTATATATCATGTGTTTAACAGGGAGGGACACTGCTGGTCAGGAGAGGTTTATATATCATGTGTTTAACAGGGACACTGCTGGTCAGGAGAGGTTTATATATCATGTGTCTAACAGGGACACTGCTGGTCAGGAGAGGTTTATATATTATGTGTCTAACAGGGACACTGCTGGTCAGGAGAGGTTTATATATCATGTGTTTAACAGGGAGGGACACTGCTGGTCAGGAGAGGTTTATATATCATTGTGTTTATCCAGGGACACCGCTGGTCAGGAGCGGTTCCACACCATCACCACGTCCTACTACCGAGGCGCCATGGGCATCATGCTGGTCTATGACATCACCAACGCCAAGAGCTTCGAGAACATCAGCAAGTGGCTCCGCAACATCGACGAGGTACACATACATACACACAAGGACATTATACACACCAATGTTTGAGACCACCTAAAGAGAGACTGGAGAAAATGGCGACAGAGTCCAGACCCAGACCGGGAGGGGGAAATGCCAGTCCAATTCAAGACCATTATTGTAATTTTGTCAAATCACCACCATAATAAGAGTTAAAAATGGCCAGTATTTTTTTGTTCATATTTCAGAACAACATATGGATTCTATATAGACATTGATTAATGAAAACATACACACTGAGGGAAAATAGAGCCACTCTACAAATTATAGCTAACGCAAACACAGTGGGGAACAATGGGCCTTCAGAGAAGGGCTAAAGAATTATTAAATAATAATTATAGAAATTATATTATTTATTTAGTAAATATTTTCTTAACTGCATTGTTGGTTAAGGGCCTGTAAGTAAGTAAGGGTTCGAGTTAGTCTGTAATATGATGTTTTTCAGCATGCCAATGAGGACGTGGAGAGAATGCTGCTAGGCAACAAGTGTGACATGGAGGACAAGAGGGTGGTACCAAAAGCCAAGGGAGAGCAGGTGAGACACAACCCACACAGCAGGGTTTCTGTTATGAAAATGGACATATAGACCGGCAGCATCTACATTTGACATTTGAGAAACGTATGGGATCAATATGCATTGGGTCCTTAACCTGATTGGGGCGTCCACCCACGTTCCTCAGAATTAAAGACATCACATTCAGGTTATGGTAATTAATTTTAACAGAACATGCAAGTCGAGGATGGTTGTCCCTACTGGGCACTTTGAAGATATTCTAATAACTGTCCACATTTCAAATCAAATTTATTTATATAGCCCTTCGTACATCAGCTGATATCTCAAAGTGCTGTATAGAAACCCAGCCTAAAACCCCAAAGGTGTAGAAAAACGGTGGCTAGGAAGAACTCTCTAGAAAGGCAAAAACCTAGGAAGAAACCTAGAGAGAAACCGAGAGAGGAACCAGGCTATGTGGAGTGGCCAGTCCTCTTCTGGCTGTGCCGGGTGGAGATTATAACAGAACATGGCCAAGATGTTCAAATGTTCATAAATGACCAGCTTGGTCAAATAATAATAATCACAGGCAGAACAGTTGAAAATGGAGCAGCAGCAAGGAGTCATCATGCCAGGTAGTCCTGAGGCATGGTCCTAGGGCTCAGGTCCTCCGAGAGAGAGAAAGAGAGAATTAGAGAGAGCAAACTTAAATTCACACAGGGCACCGGATAGGACAGGAGAAGTACTCCAGATATAACAAACTGACCCTAGCCCCCCCGATACATAAACTACTGCAGCATAAATACTGGAGGCTGAGACCGGAGGGGTCAGGAAACACTGTGGCCCCATCTGACGATACCCCCGGAGAGGGCCAAACAGGAAGGATATAACCCCACCCACTTTGCCAAAGCACAGCCCCACACCACTAGAGGGATATCTTCAACCACCAACTTACCATCCTGAGACAAGGCAGAGTATAGCCCACAAAGATCTCCGCCACGGCACAACCCTAGGGAGGGAGGGGGCGCCGGCGCCAACCCAGACAGGAAGATCACATCAGTCACTCAAGTGACGCACCCCTCCTAGGCCCCTGTAATAGGGTTAGAGGCAGAGAATCCCAGTGGAAAGAGGGGAACCGGCCAGGCAAAGACAACAAGGGCGGTTCGTTGCTCCAGTGCCTTTCCGTTCACCTTCACACTCCTGGGCCAGACTACACTCAATCATATGACCCACTGAAGAGATGAGTCTTCAGTAAAGACTTAAAGGTTGAGACCGAGTTTGCGTCTCTCACATGGGTCGGCAGACCATTCCATAAAAATGGAGCTCTATAGGAGAAAGCCCTGCCTCCAGCTGTTTGCTTAGAAATTCTAGGGACAATTAGGAGGCCTGTGTCTTGTAAACGTAGCGTACGTGTAGGTATGTACGGCAGGACCAAATCAGAGAGATGGGTAGGAGCAAGGCCCATGTAATGATTTAGGTTACCAGTAAAACCTTGAAATCAGCCCTTGCCTTGACAGGAAGCCAGTGTATGGAGGCTAGCACTGGAGTAATATGATCAAATTTTGGGGTTCTAGTCAGGATTCTAGCAGCCGTATTTAGCACTAACTGAAGTTTATTTAGTGCTTTATCCGGGTAGCCGGAAAGTAGAGCATTGCAGTAGTCTAACCTAGAAATGACAAAAGCATGGATGAATTTTTCTGCATCATTTTTGGACAACGTTTCTGATTTTTGCAATGTTACGTAGATGGAAAAAATCTTTCCTTGAAACAGTCTTGATATATTCTATAAAAGAGAGATCAGGGTCCAGAGTAATGCTGAGGTCCTTCAGTTTTATTTGAGATGACTGTACAACCATTAAGATTAATTGTCAGATTCAACAGAAGATCTCTTTGTTTCTTGGGACCTAGAACAAGCATCTCTGTTTTGTCCGAGTTTAATAGTAGAAAGTTTGCAGCCATCCACTTCTTTATGTCTGAAACACATGCTTCTAGCGGGGGCAATTTTGGGGCTTCACCATGTTTCATTGAAATGTACAGCTTGTGTGTCATCCGCATAGCAGTGAAAGTTAACATTATGTTTTCGAATGACATCCCCAGGAGGTAAAATATATAGTGAAAACAATAGTGGTCCTAAAACGGAACCTTGAGGAACACCAACATTTACAGTTGATTTGTTAGAGGACAAACCATTCAGAGACAAACTGATATCTTTCCGACAGATAAGATCTAAACCAGGCCAGAACTTGTCCGTGTAGACCAATTTGGGTTTCCAATCTCTCCGAAAGAATGTGGTGATCGATGGTATCAAAAGCAGCACTAAGGTCTAGGAGCACAAGGACAGATGCAGAGCCTCGGTCTGATGCCATTAAAAGGTAATTTACCACCTTCACAAGTGCAGTCTCAGTGCTATGATGGGGTCTAAAACCAGACAAGTGTTTCTTATACATTGTTTGTCTTCAGGAAGGCAGTGAGTTGCTGCGCAATTTTCTAAAAAAATTGAGAGGAACAGAAGATTCGATATAGGCCGATTTTTATATAGTTTTGAAAATATTTTTGGCTTTTTCAAGAGAGGCTTTATTACTGCCACTTTTAGTGAGTTTGGTACACATCCGGTGGATAGAGAGCCGTTTATTATGTTCAACATAGGAGGGCCAAGCACAGGAAGCAGCTCTTTCAGTAGTTTAGTTGGAATAGGGTCCAGTATGCAGCTTGAAGGTTTAGAGGCCCGGATTATTTTCGTCATTGTGTCAAGAGATATAGTTCTAAAAGACTTGAGCGTCTCTCTTGATCCTAGGTCCTGGCAGAGTTGTGCAGACTCAGGACAACCGAGCTTTGAAGGAATACGCAGATTTAAAGAAGAGTCTGTAATTTGCGTTCTAATCATCATGATCTTTTCCTCAAAGAAGTTCATGAATTTATCACTGCTGAAGTGAAAGCCATCCTCTCTTGGGGAATGCTGCTTTTTAGTTAGTTTTGCGACAGTATCAAAAAGGAATTTCGGATTGTTCTTATTTTCCTCAATTAAGTTGGAAAAATAGGATGATCGAGCAGCAGTAAGGGCTCTTCGGTACTGAACTGTACTGTCTTTCCAAGCTAGTCGGAAGACTTCCAGTTTGGTGTGGCGCCATTTCCGTTCCAATTTTCTGGAAGCTTGCTTCAGAACTCTGGTATTTTCTGTGTACCAGGGAGCAAGTTTCTTATGAGAAATGTTTTTAGGGGTGCAACTGCATCTAGGCATCTAGGGTATTGCGCAAGGTTAAATTGAGTTCCCCAGTTAGGTGGTTAACTGATTTTTGTCCTCTGTCGTCCTTGGGTAGACAGAGGGAATCTGGAAGGACATCAAGGAATCTTTGTGTTGTCTGTGAATTTATAGCACGACTTTTGATGTTCCTTGGTTGTGGTCTGAGCAGATTATTTGTTACAATTGCAAACGTAATAAAATGTACCTTCAGTCAACAATACGAGTAATGAACAGCTAAATCACTAGCCTATGTATAGGCAGTGAGTTTCAAGTTAGGGGAAGCAAATTTTCAAAATAATGCACATTTTATAATAAAGCATTCCAGGCATCATCACATTTGCAGACTAGACTACTATTCATAGTCATCTTGTTTATGTTGTCCACATAATAGACCAATGAGAAGGGGAGACACTAATATGATGTGGTCTATATAATAGACCAATGAGAAGGGGAGACACTATGATGTCCACATAATAGACCAATGAGAAGGGGAGACACCATGATGTTGTCCATATAATAGACCAATGAGAAGGAGAGACACTATGATGTCCACATAATAGACCAATGAGAAGGGGAGACACCATGATGTTGTCCATATAATAGACCAATGAGAAGGAGAGACACTATGATGTCCACATAATAGACCAATGAGAAGGGGAGACACCATGATGTTGTCCATATAATAGACCAATGAGAAGGAGAGACACTATGATGTCCACATAATAGACCAATGGGAAGGGGAGACACTAATCTAATATGACGTTCATCTATACGTTTAAGCGTCACTGACTCAACAGTGATGGCGTGAATATGACTGGTTTCAGGAAACTATGTTGTGCGTCACTACTTCACAAGAGAGACATTTGAACATTAATGTTAACTTGAACCTAGTTGGTTTAGCCACAGAAAAAGTCAGCAACCTTTCCGCTAGCCATGACTGGCTGAGATAATGAGTGGGCTGGACATGCCGATAGATGAGTTCTGATTGGTTTGCCATGTAGCAGGCTTCTGTCTATAATATAAGCTGGTCAGTATCTGTAGGTAATCCTTTCTAACGCAGCTGTTTGAAAGACATCACGTAGTAGAACTGAAAAGGTGTTGGTCCTCCAGAAAGTGGAGAACGAGTTTTGAAATCAGTGGAATTTGAGTATGATAACTAAGGAGATGGAGAAAATTCTGGCATTTGATTTGCAAATATGCAGACAGAGTTGAAAAAAGATCACACAGAAGACTGTGGTATAAAACACCTGTCCGGATTACATCTTCAATCTCAGGCAACCGTGACAGAGAGGGAGAAGCATCCATTCATATGGGTAAGAGAGTCTAGCTAGCTACATTTTCAGATATTACCCATTTCAATAATTTATCAAAGTAGTTTTCATTTCAAGTTAGTGTACTGTTAGCTAGCTATTTAATGTTAGCTGGCTGGCTAGCTAGCTAATGTTACATGTATGATGTAATATCCGTTCACCTACTCTGCGTCTAACAAACCAAAAATCTCACATTTGGACTCATCAGACCAAAAGACAGATTTCCACTGATCTGCTTGTGTTTCTTGGCCCAATCAAGTCTCATTGGTGTCCTTTAGTAGTGGTTTCTTTGCAGCAATTTGACCATTAAGGCCTGATTCACGCAGTCTCCTCTGAACTGTTGATGTCTGTTACCTGAACTCTTATGCATTTATTTGGGCTGCAATTTCTGAGGCTGGTAACTAATGAACTTATCCTCTGCGACAGAGGTAACCCTGGGTCTTCCTTCCCTGTGACAATCCTCACGAGAGCCAGTTTAAGCATAGCGCTTGGTTTTGGCAACTGCATTCGAAGAATCTTTCAAAGTTCTTGAAATTTTCCAGATTGACTGACCTTCATGTCTTAAAGTAATGATGGACTGTCATTTCTCTTTGCTTATTTGAGCTGTTCTTGCCATAATATGGACTTGTCTTTTACCAAATAGGGCTGTCTTCTGTATACAACCCCTACCTTGTCACAACACAACTGATTGGCTCAAACACATTAAGAAGGAAATAAATTCCACAAAATAACTTTTAACAAGTCACACCAGTTATTTGAAATACATTCCAGGTGACTACCTCATGAAACTGGTTGAGAGAATGCCAAGAGTATGCAAAGCTGTCAAGGCAAAGGGTGGCTACTTTGAAAAATGTATTTTGATTTGTTTAACACTTTGTTTGGTTACTACATGATTCCATATGTTATTTCATAGTTTTGATGTCTTCACTATTATTCTACAATGTAAAACCCTGGAAAGTGTAGGTGTCAACTTTTGACTGGTACTGTGTATACACATGCATACATACAGCGTGGATTACACAAGATCACACACACATTTAAAGGTTGTGAGGAAACCTGATTCCTGTCTCACAGGAGACTTGCCTTATTTTGGGACCAACCCTCTAATATTTTCATTTAATCTCTCGCTCTCTCGGCCCTCTCTCGTCTCTCTCTCTCTCGCCCCTCCTATCTCTCTCTCTCTCTCTCTCTCTCGCAGATTGCCAGAGAACATGGTATTAGGTTTTTTGAGACGAGTGCCAAGGCCAACATCAGCATCGAGAAGGCTTTCCTCACGCTAGCAGAAGACATCCTCAGGAAGGTGTGTGTAATAATGGTGTCGATGGAATGTTTCTATGCATAGTGTGTGTGTGTGTATATATATATATATATATATAACGTGGGTGTGTGTTGCAGACGCCCGTCAAAGAGCCCAACAGTGAAAACGTGGACATCAGCGGTGGGAGTGGAGTCACAGGATGGAAGAGCAAGTGCTGCAGTTAGAACAGCCCGCTGTCCCTCCCTCACACACACTAACGCACGGAAGCACACACTCTCTCTAACCGCTAACTCAGTCTCTCTCTAACACTCGTCCCCCTCTATCTGTTCTCTATCTCCATCTGTTCTCACTGACAATAAACCACTTCAGTCTTCTGTTCCCACCCCCATGGTCTTCCCCCCCCCCCCTCCCCCCCATGGTCTGATGTCATCTTTCTGAAAATCAGTTTTGGTAATAAGAGATCATGTTTCCTGTTTATTTTAAAGGTTGCAAAACGCGAGTCAAAAAGTCAGTCACCTTTTTTAATCTTTTCTTTGCCTGAGTCCACCGGGTCCCCTCACCGTCTGTCAGGAAAATACATAAAATAAAATAAAAAGACAAATGTAGGACTAACATTTTGTACACTAGTGGGTTTCTGAGACGTGTTGGGTCATTTTGAGTTTTGTAACTGAGGGTTTATTTTGTCCTGTGCCTTATATGGAAGACGGGGGCGGAGCCACATCCACCCAATAAAATGTGTTTAATCTTCTTGCTCCTCCCATAGTGAGGCCCAGCAGAAAGGTTTGAATTTCTGCTCCAACCAGAGAACAGCTTGTTAGGATGTCTGCTCCAACCAGAGAACAGCTTGTTAGGATGTCTGCTTAACGAATGGGGGATTGTTTTACATTTGGATTTATTTTCCTTTATTTGGGGTTTAATTTTTCATGCATGCAGATGTTTGGGTTGGAAGCGTTTGTAATATGTTGTTTCTGTAATGTTGGAACACTCTCTCGGTTGTATGGAAGGAGATTGAACGTTCTCAAGAAAATTCAAACAGTTTTGCAGATCCATTAAAAATAAGCTTGTATAAGTTACTGGACTCGCTGGTGTGTTTCTGTTCATTACCGTGCTCCTTAGTGTGTCTGACAGAGCATGTTAGCTTAGTGCTACCGGCCTGTTCATTGGGTTCAACATTGTGTTTTACCGTGGGTGAAGGGAATGGTAAACACAGTGATCACGCTGGTTCCACCAGGCTAAAGGAGAATCTCAATTGCTTTTGCTTCCCTCTCCTCTGCTTGTCCTCTGTCCTCTGCTTGTCCTCTGTCCTCTGCTTGTCCTCTTTCCTCTGCTTGTCCTCTGTCCTCTGCTTGTCCTCTTTCCTCTGCTTGTCCTCTTTCCTCTGCTTGTCCTCTGCTTGTCCTCTTTCCTCTGCTTGTCCTCTTTCCTCTGCTTGTCCTCTGTCCTCTTTCCTCTGCTTGTCCTCTTTCCTCTGCTTGTCCTCTGCTTTCCTCTTTCCTCTGCTTGTCCTCTGTCCTCTGCTTGTCCTCTTTCCTCTGCTTGTCCTCTTTCCTCTGCTTGTCCTCTGCTTGTCCTCTTTCCTCTGCTTGTCCTCTGTCCTCTGCTTGTCCTCTGTCCTCTGCTTGTCCTCTTTCCTCTGCTTGTCCTCTGTCCTCTGCTTGTCCTCTTTCCTCTGCTTGTCCTCTTTCCTCTGCTTGTCCTCTTTCCTCTGCTTGTCCTCTGTCCTCTGCTTGTCCTCTTTCCTCTGCTTGTCCTCTGTCCTCTGCTTGCCCTCTGTCCTCTGCTTGTCCTCTGCTTGCCTCTTTGGGGGGGGGGAAACAAAGGTAATCAAGGAGAGGAAACATTGAAACAAATGCCCTTGTATGAAATGACTCCTCCACTCTTGGGGGCAATGCAAATAGTCTAGGTGGTCATTTGATTAGATGTTCAGGGGTCTTATGACCTGGGGTTAGAAGCTGTTTAGAAGCCTCTTGGACCTAGACGTGGTGCTCCGGTACCGCTTGCCGTGCGGTAGCAGAGAGAACAGTCTATGACTAGGGTGGCTGGAGTCCATGACAATTTTTAGGGCCTTCCTCTGACACTGCCTGGTATAGGTCCTGGATGGCCGGAAGCTTAGCCCAGGTGATGTACTGGGCCGTATGCACTTCCCTCTGTAGAGCCTTGTGGTCGGAGGCTGAGCAGTTGCCACACCAGGCAGTGATGCAATTCACATAGGAATGTGTTGTAGATTCTCATTCTCATTGAAAGGAAGTCTAAGAAGTGGTAGATCTGTTCTATGTGTGCGTTTTATATTTGAATTTGCATGTTATACTTTCGGTTTTGAACACCAGATTCGATATTTTTGTTTATAGAAAATATATTTCACAGCTGTTTAGATGTTACAATGATAATCTACACTATACTTGTTTTGTCACAAACTGAATTTTAGCAACCAGGAAATGGCAGACAATTTTTTTTAAATAATTAACCCAAGATCGATCAGCATGACATTACCAATAGGACAAATAAACCATATTGCAGAACAAGCAAGGAGGTGGGTGGAGCCAAGCACAACCTAGTGAGATCCTATTGGCACATTCTAGCATTTTTATTTTTTCCGTTCAGGAACGCCTACTCTGAAGGCACCAGCCAATCTTGGGGGTTGGGATCATAACATGGTTCAGCTCATCTCTGCAGCGAGAGAAGGTTAAAAAGGTGGAGATTAAAAGCTGGACTCCTGAATTCCTCCACTGACTGGATGACGGACAGCACCAATGGCCTGGAAGAGGCAGCGGATACAGTCTCTTGAGTTCATCCGTTTCTCTGAGGATCTCGTTATTCCCAAAAAGAATGGAATTAAAAGAGCTCCTATACCAGAAAAACCGAGGACTCTCAAAAAGCAAGGAGTGCAAAATAAAAAACCTTTCACCTCTGGTAACAGCTTGTAGATTTGTTTACGTTTGTTGCTACCTGCCAACTTTACGGTTTTTACTTTTGAATTACCATTTTATATTTTTTATTTTTCCCTCGCTCTACTTTTTTCATTAAACTTTTCCACCCCAGACGCTTTATCTGGCCGTGGTTCGTCAAGACCTCCACCAGCCGATGCTCAGTCGGAACATTAACATGATGCCTTCTAATTGCAGTCGCTGTACTCATAATATACAGGAGAACGATCGCCTTACGGCGAGTATAGCTGTGCTGCAAGCCCAGCTTCAGACGCAATCGTTAGGCAAGGGTAATTTAACTCTAGGAAGGATGAAACGGCGTCTGTGCCACCAGTAAGTACAGATAGTAGTATAAATCCCCTGGCACGGTCCCCGCAGCCGGACAACTTTCTCACGGCTTCTGGAAGGAAATGCTGAAGGAACGCTCAACCGGTGTCGCTCATACAGCCGGCAGAAACTTTCAACCGGTTTTCCCCATTAAGCAATGAGTCGCAGTCAGAGGCCGAGCCTTCTCTTGTCTTTACTCCTCCCGTTACGGGGTCTTATACATCAAACGACTTCATTCGTTAGACTTAAAATGAATCATCCAGCGATCATACACTGTTTACCAGGGGGCAGGGCTACCGACGTTAAGGCTAATCTGAAGATAGTGCTGGCTAAAGCTAAAACTGGTGAGTGTAGAGAGTATAGGGATATTGTTATCCACTTTGGCACCAACGATGTTAAGAGGAAACAGTCAGAGATCACCAAGAGGTCACATAGCTTCAGTGTGTAAATCAGTTAGAAAGATGTGTCGGCATCGAGTAATTGTCTCTGGCCCCCTCCCAGCCAGGGGGAGTGATGAGCTCTACAGCAGTCTCAACTCAATCTCTGGTTGAAAACTGTTTTCTGCCCCTCCCAAAAGATAACATTTGTCAATAATTGGCCCTCTTTCTGGGACTCGCCAGAAAGCCTGGCCTGTTGAGGAGTGACGGACTCCATCCTAGCTGGAGGAATGCTCTCATCTTATCTATGAACAAGACAGGGCTCTAACTCCACAATGAGATAGGGTGTAGGCCAGGCAGCAGGATGTTAGCCAGCCACTTTAATATTCACAGGGAAAAGTCCACAGACCCACTCCAAAAGGCTTTC
Source organism: Oncorhynchus nerka (assembly GCF_034236695.1). Lineage (NCBI taxonomy): Eukaryota > Metazoa > Chordata > Actinopteri > Salmoniformes > Salmonidae > Oncorhynchus > Oncorhynchus nerka. The sequence continues at coordinate 85,413 of NC_088419.1, forward strand.
GGAGCCGTCGTTGACTCAGTGGGTTTTGTCCAACATGTCTCTGGACCTACTCACTGCCACAGTTTTTCCAACTTAATTGAGGAGAATAAGAACAATCCAAAATGTATTTTTGATACCGTTGCAAAGCTAACTAAGAAGCAGCATTCCCCAACAGAGGATGGCTTTCACTTCAGCAGTAATAAATTCATTAACTTCTTTGAGGAAAAGATCATGATCATTAGAAAGCAAATTAAAACTCCTCTTTAAACCTAGCGTATTCCTTCAAAGCTCAGTTGTCCTGACTCTGCACAACTCTGCCAGGACCTAGGATCAAGAGAGACACTGAAGTTTTTTAGTACTATATCCCTTCACAATGATGAAAATAATCATGGCCTCTAAACCTTCAAGCTGCATACTGGACCCTATTCCAACTAAACTACTGAAAGAGCTGCTTCCTGTGCTTGACCCTCCTATGTTGAACATAATAAACGGCTCTCTATCCACCGGATGTGTACCAAACTCACTATAAGTGGCAGTAATAAAGCCTCTCTTGAAAAAGCCAAAAATATTTAAAAAACTATATCGAATCTTCTGTTCCTCTCAAAATTTTTAGAAAATTGCGCAGCAAACCACTGCCTTCCTGAAGACAAACAATGTATACGAAATGCTTCAATCTGGTTTTAGACCCCATCATAGCACTGAGATTGCACTTGTGAAGGTGGTAAATTACCTTTTAATGGTGTCAGACCGAGGCTCTGCATCTGTCCTCGTTGCTCCTAGACCTTAGTGCTGCTTTTGATACCATCGATCACCACATTCTTTTGGAGAGATTGGAAACCCTAATTGGTCTACAGGGTCAAGTTCTGGCCTGGTTTAGATCTTATCTGTCGGAAAGATATCAGTTTGTCTCTGTGGATGGTTTGTCCTCTGCCAAATCAACTGTAAGTTTCAGTGTTCCTCAAGGTTCTGTTTTAGGACCACTTGTTTTCACTATGTATTTTACCTCTTGGTGATGTCAATCAGAAAACATAATGTTAACTTTCACTGCTATGCGGATGACACACAGCTGTACATTTCAATGAAACATGGTGAAGCCCCAAAATTGCCCTCGCTAGAAGCCTGTGTTTCAGACATAAGGAAGTGGATGGCTGCAAACGTTCTACTTTTAAACTCTTCTAAAAACTGAGATGGTTTTGTCCCATCTTCTGTTGAATCTGACAATGAATCTTGATGGTTGTAGAGTCTCAAATAAAACTGTGAAGGACCTCGGGTGTTACTCTGGACCCTGATCTCTCTTTTGACGAACATATCAAGACTATTTCAAGGACAGCATTTTTCCATCTTCGTAACATAAAAATCACTTGTAAGCACGTGTAGGTACACTACTGTTGTAGCTGGAAACGGCAGAATATGGAATAACTACATTTGCGTAGTAGCATACCATCACTCCTGTGTTCCAATGGCACTTTGTGTTAGCTAATCCAAGTTTATAATTTTAAAAGGCTAATTGATCATTAGAAAACCCTTTTACAATTATGTTAGCACAGCTGAAGACTGATGTGCTGATTAAAAAGCAATAAAACTGACCTTCTTTAGAGGTATGTTGAGTATCTGGAGCATCAGCATTTGTGGCTTTGATTACAGGCTCAAAATGGCCAGTAACAAAGACCTTCTGAAACTCATCAGTCTATTCTTGTTCTGAGAAATGAAGACTATTCCATGTGAGAAATTGCCAGGAAACATAGGATCTCATGCAACGCTGTGTACTACTCCCTTCACAGAACAGCGCAAACTGGCTCCAACCAGAATAGTGGGAGGCCCCGGTGCACAACTGAGCAATAGGACAAGTACATTAGAGTGTTTAGTTTGAGAAACAGACACCTCACAAGTCATCAACTGGCAGCTTCATTAAATAGTACCCACAAAACACCAGTCTCAACGTCAACAGTGAAGAGGCGACTCCGGGATGCTGGCCTTCTAGGCAGAGTTCCTCTGTCCAGTCTCAACGTCAACAGTGAAGAGGCGACTCCGGGATGCTGGCCTTCTAGGCAGAGTTCCTCTGTCCAGTCTCAACGTCAACAGTGAAGAGGCGACTTCGGGATGCTGGCCTTCTAGGCAGAGTTGCAAAGAAAAAAACATATCTCTGTCCAGTGTCTGTGTTCTTTTGCCCATCTTGATATTTTATTTTTATTGGCCAGTCTGAGATATGGCTTTTTCTTTGCAACTGCCTAGAAGGACAGCATCCCGAAGTCGCCTCTTCACTTTTGACGTTGAGACTGGTGTTTTGTGGGTACTATTTAATGAAGCTGCCAGTTGAGGACTTGTGAGGTGTCTGTTTCTCAAACTAAACACTCTAATGTACTTGTCCTATTGCTCAGTTGTGCACCGAGAGACTGGTGTTGTTATTTTAATGGGCAAGAAATGTGCTTTTCTTTCACAACAAGAACATTTCTAAGTTCGCCCAAACTTTTGAACGGTAGTGTACCTACACGTGCGCTACAGTCACAAGGTGCCTCCTTACTGTTCCTAGAATTTCTAAGCAAACAGCTGGAGGCAGGGCTTTCTCCTACAGAGCTCCTTTTTTTATGGAATGGTCTGCCTATCCATGTGAGAGACGTAGACTCGGTCTCAACCTTTAAGTCTTTACTGAAGACTCCTCTCCTCAGTAGGTCCTATGATTGAGTGTAGTCTGGCCCAGGAGTGTGAAGGTGAACGGAAAGGCTCTGGAGCAACGAACCGCCGTCGCTGCCTGGCCGGTTCCCCTCTTTCCACTAGGATTCTCTGTTTCTAACTCTATTACGGGGGCTGAGTCACTGGCTTGCTGGTGCTCTTGCAACCCGTCCCTAGGAGGGGTGCGTCACTTGAGTGGGTTGTTGCGCTGTATTCCGCCCTGCAGGGTGGTATTCTGCCCTGTAGCCCTGACATCTGTATTCTGCCCTGCAGGGTGGTATGCTGCCCTGACATCTGTATTCTGTCCTGCAGGGTGGTATGCTGCCCTGTAGCCCTGACATCTGTATTCTGCCCTGCAGGGTGGTATGCTGCCCTGTAGCCCTGACATCTGTATTCCGCCCTGCAGGGTGGTATGCTGCCCTGACATCTGTATTCCGCCCTGCAGGGTGGTATGCTGCCCTGTAGCCCTGACATCTGTATTCCGCCCTGCAGGGTGGTATGCTTCCCTGACATCTGTATTCTGTCCTGCAGGGTGGTATGCTGCCCTGACATCTGTATTCTGTCCTGCAGGGTGGTATGCTGCCCTGACATCTGTATTCCGCCCTGCAGGGTGGTATGCTGCCCTGTAGCCCTGACATCTGTATTCCGTCCTGCAGGGTGGTATGCTGCCCTGTAGCCCTGACATCTGTATTCCGTCCTGCAGGGTGGTATGCTGTCCTGTAGCCCTGACATCTGTATTCCGTCCTGCAGGGTGGTATGCTGCCCTGTTGCCCTGACATCTGTATTCTGTCCTGCAGGGTGGTATGCTGCCCTGACATCTGTATTCTGTCCTGCAGGGTGGTATGCTGCCCTGTAGCCCTGACATCTGTATTCTGTCCTGCAGGGTGGTATGCTGCCCTGACATCTGTATTCTGTCCTGCAGGGTGGTATGCTGCCCTGACATCTGTATTCCGTCCTGCAGGGTGGTATGCTGCCCTGACATCTGTATTCTGTCCTGCAGGGTGGTATGCTGCCCTGTAGCCCTGACATCTGTATTCTGCCCTGCAGGGTGGTATGCTGCCCTGTAGCCCTGACATCTGTATTCTGCCCTGCAGGGTGGTATGCTGTCCTGACATCTGTATTCTGTCCTGCAGGGTGGTATGCTGCCCTGTAGCCCTGACATCTGTATTCCGTCCTGCAGGGTGGTATGCTGCCCTGACATCTGTATTCTGCCCTGCAGGGTGGTATGCTGCCCTGAAGCCCTGACATCTGTATTCTGCCCTGCAGGGTGGTATGTTGCCCTGACATCTGTATTCTGTCCTGCAGGGTGGTATGCTGCCCTGATATCTGTATTCCGTCCTGCAGGGTGGTATGCTGCCCTGACATCTGTATTCCGTCCTGCAGGGTGGTATGCTGTCCTGTAGCCCTGACATCTGTATTCCGTCCTGCAGGGTGGTATGCTGTCCTGTAGCCCTGACATCTGTATTCCGTCCTGCAGGGTGGTATGCTGTCCTGTAGCCCTGACATCTGTATTCTGTCCTGCAGGGTGGTATGCTGTCCTGTTGCCCTGACATCTGTATTCTGTCCTGCAGGGTGGTATGCTGCCCTGACATCTGTATTCTGTCCTGCAGGGTGGTATGCTGCCCTGTAGCCCTGACATCTGTATTCCGCCCTGCAGGGTGGTATGCTGCCCTGTAGCTCTGACATCTGTATTCTGTCCTGCAGGGTGGTATGCTGCCCTGTAGCCCTGACATCTGTATTCTGTCCTGCAGGGTGGTATGCTGCCCTGTAGCCCTGACATCTGTATTCTGTCCTGCAGGGTGGTATGCTGCCCTGACATCTGTATTCCGCCCTGCAGGGTGGTATGCTGCCCTGACATCTGTATTCTGTCCTGCAGGGTGGTATGCTGCCCTGTAGCCCTGACATCTGTATTCCGTCCTGCAGGGTGGTATGCTGCCCTGTAGCCCTGACATCTGTATTCCGTCCTGCAGGGTGGTATGCTGCCCTGACATCTGTATTCCGTCCTGCAGGGTGGTATGCTGCCCTGTAGCCCTGACATCTGTATTCTGCCCTGAAGGGTGGTATGCTGCCCTGTAGCTCTGACATCTGTATTCCGTCCTGCAGGGTGGTATGCTGCCCTGTAGCCCTGACATCTGTATTCTGTCCTGCAGGGTGGTATGCTGCCCTGTAGCCCTGACATCTGTATTCCGTCCTGCAGGGTGGTATGCTGCCCTGACATCTGTATTCTGCCCTGCAGGGTATGCTGCCCTGACATCTGTATTCTGTCCTGCAGGGTGGTATGCTGCCCTGTAGCTCTGACATCTGTATTCTGTCCTGCAGGGTGGTATGCTGCCCTGTAGCCCTGACATCTGTATTCCGTCCTGCAGGGTGGTATGCTGCCCTGACATCTGTATTCTGGTATGCTGCCCTGTAGCCCTGACATCTGTATTCTGCCCTGCAGGGTGGTATGCTGCCCTGTAGCCCTGACATCTGTATTCTGTCCTGCAGGGTGGTATGCTGCCCTGACATCTGTATTCTGTCCTGCAGGGTGATGCTGCCCTGACATCTGTATTCTGCCCTGCAGGGTGGTATGCTGCCCTGTAGCTCTGACATCTGTATTCTGTCCTGCAGGGTGGTATGCTGCCCTGACATCTGTATTCTGCCCTGCAGGGTGGTATGCTGCCCTGTAGCTCTGACATCTGTATTCTGCCCTGCAGGGTGGTATGCTGCCCTGTAGCTCTGACATCTGTATTCTGCCCTGCAGGGTGGTATGCTGTCCTGTAGCCCTGACATCTGTATTCTGCCCTGCAGGGTGGTGCTGCCCTGACATCTGTATTCTGCCCAGGGTGGTATGCTGCCCTGACATCTGTATTCTGTCCTGCAGGGTGGTATGCTGCCCTGTAGCCCTGACATCTGTATTCTGCCCTGCAGGGTGGTATGCTGCCCTGACATCTGTATTCCGTCTGCAGGGTGGTATGCTGTCCTGACATCTGCCTGCAGGGTGGTATGCTGCCCTGACATCTGTATTCTGTCCTGCAGGGTGGTATGCTGCCCTGTAGCCCTGACATCTGTATTCTGTCCTGCAGGGTGGTATGCTGCCCTGACATCTGTATTCTGTCCTGCAGGGTGGTATGCTGCCCTGTAGCCCTGACATCTGTATTCTGCCCTGCAGGGTGGTATGCTGCCCATCTGTAGCCCTGCAGGGTGACATCTGTATTCTGTCCTGCAGGGTGGTATGCTGCCCTGTAGCCCTGACATCTGTATTCTGTCCTGCAGGGTGGTATGCTGCCCTGACATCTGTATTCCGCTGCAGGGTGGTATGCTGCCCTGACATCTGTATTCCGCCCTGCAGGGTGGTATGCTGCCCTGTAGCCCTGACATCTGTATTCTGTCCTGCAGGGTGGTATGCTGCCCTGTAGCCCTGACATCTGTATTCCGCCCTGCAGGGTGGTATGCTGCCCTGACATCTGTATTCTGCCCTGCAGGGTGGTATGCTGCCCTGACATCTGTATTCCGCCCTGCAGGGTGGTATGCCCTGACATCTGTATTCTGCCCTGCAGGGTGGTATGCTGCCCTGTAGCCCTGACATCTGTATTCCGTCCTGCAGGGTGGTATGCCCTGACATCTGTATCCTGCAGGGTGGTATGCTGCCCTGACATCTGTATTCTGCCCTGCAGGGTGGTATGCCCTGCCCTGACATCTGTATTCCGCCCTGCAGGGTATTCTGCCCTGACCTGTATTCCGTCCTGCAGGGTGGTATGCTGCCCTGTAGCCCTGACATCTGTATTCTGTCCTGCAGGGTGGTATGCTGCCCTGTAGCCCTGACATCTGTATTCTGTCCTGCAGGGTGGTGGCCCCTGACATCTGTATTTGCCCTGGTAGCTGCCTGACATCTGTATTCTGCCCTGCAGGGTGGTATGCTGCCCTGTAGCTCTGACATCTGTATTCTGTCCTGCAGGGTGGTATGCTGCCCTGACATCTGTATTCTGCCCTGCAGGGTGGTATGCTGCCCTGTAGCTCTGACATCTGTATTCTGCCCTGCAGGGTGGTATGCTGCCCTGTAGCCCTGACATCTGTATTCTGCCCTGCAGGGTGGTATGCTGTATTCTGCCCTGCAGGGTATGCCCTGACATCTGTATTCTGCCCTGCAGGGTGGTATGCTGCCCTGTAGCTCTGACATCTGTATTCTGTCCTGCAGGGTGGTATGCTGCCCTGTAGCCCTGACATCTGTATTCTGTCCTGCAGGGTGGTACATCTGCCCCTGCAGGGTGGCCCTGACATCTGTATTCTGTCCTGCAGGGTGGTATGCTGCCCTGACATCTGTATTCTGTCCTGCAGGGTGGTATGCTGCCCTGTAGCCCTGACATCTGTATTCTGTCCTGCAGGGTGGTATGCTGCCCTGACATCTGTATTCTGTCCTGCAGGGTGGTATGCTGCCCTGTAACCCTGACATCTGTATTCTGTCCTGCAGGGTGGTATGCTGCCCTGACATCTGTATTCTGTCCTTCAGGGTGGTATGCTGCCCTGTAGCCCTGACATCTGTATTCTGCCCTGCAGGGTGGTATGCTGTCCTGACATCTGTATTCTGCCCTGCAGGGTGGTATGCTGCCCTGACATCTGTATTCTGTCCTGCAGGGTGGTATGCTGCCCTGTAGCCCTGCCATCTGTATTCCGCCCTGCAGGGTGGTATGCTGCCCTGTAGGCCTGACATCTGTATTCCGCCCTGCAGGGTGGTATGCTGCCCTGACATCTGTATTCCGTCCTGCAGGGTGGTATGCTGCCCTGTAGCCCTGACATCTGTATTCTGTCCTGCAGGGTGGTATGCTGCCCTGACATCTGTATTCCGCCCTGCAGGGTGGTATGCTGCCCTGACATCTGTATTCCGCCCTGCAGGGTGGTATGCTGCCCTGTAGCCCTGACATCTGTATTCCGCCCTGCAGGGTGGTATGCTGTCCTGACATCTGTATTCCGCCCTGCAGGGTGGTATGCTGCCCTGTAGCCCTGACATCTGTATTCCGTCCTGCAGGGTGGTATGCTGCCCTGACATCTGTATTCCGCCCTGCAGGGTGGTATGCTGCCCTGACATCTGTATTCCGCCCTGCAGGGTGGTATGCTGCCCTGACATCTGTATTCCGCCCTGCAGGGTGCCCCTGACACCTGTATTCCGTCCTGCAGGGTGGTATGCTGCCCTGTAGCCCTGACATCTGTATTCCGTCCTGCAGTGTGGTATGCTGCCCTGTAGCCCTGACATCTGTATTCTGTCCTGCAGGGTGGTATGCTGCCCTGACATCTGTATTCTGCCCTGCAGGGTGGTATGCTGCCCTGTAGCCCTGACATCTGTATTCCGTCCTGCAGGGTGGTATGCTGCCCTGACATCTGTATTCTGCCCTGCAGGGTGGTATGCTGCCCTGTAGCTCTGACATCTGTATTCCGTCCTGCAGGGTGGTATGCTGCCCTGACATCTGTATTCTGCCCTGCAGGGTGGTATGCTGCCCTGTAGCTCTGACATCTGTATTCCGTCCTGCAGGGTGGTATGCTGCCCTGACATCTGTATTCTGCCCTGCAGGGTGGTATGCTGCCCTGTAGCTCTGACATCTGTATTCTGCCCTGCAGGGTGGTATGCTGCCCTGTAGCTCTGACATCTGTATTCTGCCCTGCAGGGTGGTATGCTGTCCTGTAGCCCTGACACCTGTATTCTGCCCTGCAGGGTGGTATGCTGCCCTGACATCTGTATTCTGCCCTGCAGGGTGGTATGCTGCCCTGTAGCTCTGACATCTGTATTCTGTCCTGCAGGGTGGTATGCTGCCCTGTATTCCGCCCTGCAGGGTGGTATGCTGCCCTGACATCTGTATTCCGTCCTGCAGGGTGGTATGCTGTCCTGACATCTGTATTCTGTCCTGCAGGGTGGTATGCTGCCCTGACATCTGTATTCTGTCCTGCAGGGTGGTATGCTGCCCTGTAGCCCTGACATCTGTATTCTGTCCTGCAGGGTGGTATGCTGCCCTGACATCTGTATTCTGTCCTGCAGGGTGGTATGCTGCCCTGTAGCCCTGACATCTGTATTCTGCCCTGCAGGGTGGCTGTCCTGACATGCTGCCCTGCAGGGTGGTATGCCCTGACATCTGTATTCTGTCCTGCAGGGTGGTATGCTGCCCTGTAGCCCTGACATCTGTATTCCGCCCTGCAGGGTGGTATGCTGCCCTGTAGCCCTGACATCTGTATTCCGCCCTGCAGGGTGGTATGCTGCCCTGACATCTGTATTCTGTCCTGCAGGGTGGTATGCTGCCCTGTATGACATCTGTATTCTGTCCTGCAGGGTGGTATGCCCTGACATCTGTATTCCGCCCTGCAGGGTGGTATGCTGCCCTGACATCTGTATTCCGCCCTGCAGGGTGGTATGCTGCCCTGTAGGCCTGACATCTGTATTCCGCCCTGCAGGGTGGTATGCTGCCCTGACATCTGTATTCCGTCCTGCAGGGTGGTATGCTGCCCTGTAGCCCTGACATCTGTATTCTGTCCTGCAGGGTGGTATGCTGCCCTGACATCTGTATTCCGCCCTGAGGGTGGTATGCTGCCCTGACATTCCGCCCTGCAGGGTGGTATGCTGCCCTGAGCCCTGACATCTGTATTCCGTCCTGCAGGGTGGTATGCTGCCCTGTAGCCCTGACATCTGTATTCCGTCCTGCAGGGTGGTATGCTGCCCTGACATCTGTATTCCGCCCTGCAGGGTGGTATGCTGCCCTGACATCTGTATTCCGCCCTGCAGGGTGGTATGCCCTGACATCTGTATTCCGCCCTGCAGGGTGGTATGCTGCCCTGTAGCCCTGACATCTGTATTCCGTCCTGCAGGGTGGTATGCTGCCCTGACATCTGTATTCCGCCCTGCAGGGTGGTATGCTGCCCTGACATCTGTATTCCGCCCTGCAGGGTGGTATGCTGCCCTGACACCTGTATTCCGTCCTGCAGGGTGGTATGCTGCCCTGTAGCCCTGACATCTGTATTCCGTCCTGCAGGGTGGTATGCTGCCCTGTAGCCCTGACATCTGTATTCCGCCCTGCAGGGTGGTATGCTGCCCTGACATCTGTATTCCGTCCTGCAGGGTGGTATGCTGCCCTGTAGCCCTGACATCTGTATTCTGTCCTGCAGGGTGGTATGCTGCCCTGACATCTGTAGCCCTGCTGACATCTGTATTCCGCCCTGCAGGGTGGTATGCTGCCCTGTAGCCCTGACATCTGTATTCCGTCCTGCAGGGTGGTATGCTGCCCTGTAGCCCTGACATCTGTATTCCGTCCTGCAGGGTGGTATGCTGCCCTGACATCTGTATTCCGCCCTGCAGGGTGGTATGCTGCCCTGACATCTGTATTCCCCCTGCCTGTCTGACATCTGTATTCCGCCCTGCAGGGTGGTATGCTGCCCTGTAGCCCTGACATCTGTATTCCGTCCTGCAGGGTGGTATGCTGCCCTGACATCTGTATTCTGTCCTGCAGGGTGGTATGCTGCCCTGACATCTGTATTCTGCCCTGCAGGGTGGTATGCTGCCCTGACATCTGTATTCCGCCCTGCAGGGTGGTATCTGCCCTGACACCTGTATTCCGTCCTGCAGGGTGGTATGCTGCCCTGTAGCCCTGACATCTGTATTCCGTCCTGCAGGGTGGTATGCTGCCCTGTAGCCCTGACATCTGTATTCCGCCCTGCAGGGTGGTATGCTGCCCTGACATCTGTATTCTGTCCTGCAGGGTGGTATGCTGCCCTGTAGCCCTGACATCTGTATTCTGCCCTGACATCTGTATTCTGCAGGGTGGTATGCTGCCCTGACATCTGTATTCCGCCCTGCAGGGTGGTATGCTGCCCTGTAGCCCTGACATCTGTATTCCGTCCTGCAGGGTGGTATGCTGCCCTGTAGCCCTGACATCTGTATTCCGTCCTGCAGGGTGGTATGCTGCCCTGACATCTGGCCCTGCAGGGTGGTATGCTGCCCTGACATCTGTATTCCGCCCTGCAGGGTGGTATGCTGTCCTGACATCTGTATTCCGCCCTGCAGGGTGGTATGCTGCCCTGTAGCCCTGACATCTGTATTCCGTCCTGCAGGGTGGTATGCTGCCCTGACATCTGTATTCCGCCCTGCAGGGTGGTATGCTGCCCTGACATCTGTATTCCGCCCTGACATCTGCCCTGACACCTGTATTCCGTCCTGCAGGGTGGTATGCTGCCCTGTAGCCCTGACATCTGTATTCTGTCCTGCAGGGTGGTATGCTGCCCTGACATCTGTATTCCGTCCTGCAGGGTGGTATGCTGCCCTGACACCTGTATTCCGTCCTGCAGGGTGGTATGCTGCCCTGTAGCCCTGACATCTGTATTCCGCCCTGCAGGGTGGTATGCTGCCCTGACATCTGTATTCTGTCCTGCAGGGTGGTATGCTGCCCTGACATCTGTATTCCATCCTGCAGGGTGGTATGCTGTCCTGTAGCCCTGACATCTGTATTCTGTCCTGCAGGGTGGTATGCTGCCCTGACATCTGTATTCCGCCCTGCAGGGTGGTATGCTGCCCTGTAGCCCTGACATCTGTATTCTGTCCAGGGTGGTATGCTGCACATCTGGTCCTGCAGGGTGGTATGCTGCCCTGTAGCCCTGCCATCTGTATTCCGCCCTGCAGGGTGGTATGCTGCCCTGTAGGCCTGACATCTGTATTCCGCCCTGCAGGGTGGTATGCTGCCCTGACATCTGTATTCCGTCCTGCAGGGTGGTATGCTGCCCTGTAGCCCTGACATCTGTATTCCGTCCTGCAGGGTGGTATGCTGCCCTGTAGCCCTGACATCTGTATTCTGCCCTGCAGGGTGGTATGCTTCCCTGACATCTGTATTCTGTCCTGCAGGGTGGTATGCTGCCCTGACATCTGTATTCTGTCCTGCAGGGTGGTATGCTGCCCTGTAGCCCTGACATCTGTATTCTGTCCTGCAGGGTGGTATGCTGCCCTGACATCTGTATTCCGGCAGGGTGGTATGCTGCCCTGTAGCCCTGACATCTGTATTCTGTCTTGCAGGGTGGTATGCCCCTGACAGGGTCCTGCAGGGTGGTATGCTGCCCTGTAGCCCTGCCATCTGTATTCCGCCCTGCAGGGTGGTATGCTGCCCTGAGGCCTGACATCTGTATTCTGCCCTGCAGGGTGGTATGCTGCCCTGACATCTGTATTCTGTCCTGCAGGGTGGTATGCTGCCCTGTAGCCCTGACATCTGTATTCTGTCCTGCAGGGTGGTATGCTGCCCTGACATCTGTATTCCGCCCTGCAGGGTGGTATGCTGCCCTGACATCTGTATTCCGCCCTGCAGGGTGGTATGTATGCTGCCCTGTAGGCCTGACATCTGATTCATGCAGGGTGGTATTCCCTGACATCTGTATTCTGCAGGGTGGTATGCTGCCCTGTAGCCCTGACATCTGTATTCTGTCCTGCAGGGTGGTATGCTGCCCTGACATCTGTATTCCGCCCTGCAGGGTGGTATGCTGCCCTGACATCTGTATTCCGCCCTGCAGGGTGGTATGCTGCCCTGTAGCCCTGACATCTGTATTCCGTCCTGCAGGGTGGTATGCTGCCCTGTAGCCCTGACATCTGTATTCCGTCCTGCAGGGTGGTATGCTGCCCTGACATCTGTATTCCGCCCTGCAGGGTGGTATGCTGCCCTGACATCTGTATTCCGCCCTGCAGGGTGGTATGCTGTCCTGACATCTGTATTCCGCCCTGCAGGGTGGTATGCTGCCCTGTAGCCCTGACATCTGTATTCCGTCCTGCAGGGTGGTATGCTGCCCTGACATCTGTATTCCGCCCTGCAGGGTGGTATGCTGCCCTGACATCTGTATTCCGCCCTGCAGGGTGGTATGCTGCCCTGACACCTGTATTCCGTCCTGCAGGGTGGTATGCTGCCCTGTAGCCCTGACATCTGTATTCCGTCCTGCAGGGTGGTATGCTGCCCTGTAGGCCTGACATCTGTATTCCGCCCTGCAGGGTGGTATGCTGCCCTGACATCTGTATTCCGTCCTGCAGGGTGGTATGCTGCCCTGTAGCCCTGACATCTGTATTCTGTCCTGCAGGGTGGTATGCTGCCCTGACATCTGTATTCCGCCCTGCAGGGTGGTATGCTGCCCTGACATCTGTATTCCGCCCTGCAGGGTGGTATGCTGCCCTGTAGCCCTGACATCTGTATTCCGTCCTGCAGGGTGGTATGCTGCCCTGTAGCCCTGACATCTGTATTCTGTCCTGCAGGGTGGTATGCTGCCCTGACATCTGTATTCCGCCCTGCAGGGTGGTATGCTGCCCTGACATCTGTATTCCCCCCTGCAGGGTGGTATGCTGTCCTGACATCTGTATTCCGCCCTGCAGGGTGGTATGCTGCCCTGTAGCCCTGACATCTGTATTCCGTCCTGCAGGGTGGTATGCTGCCCTGACATCTGTATTCCGCCCTGCAGGGTGGTATGCTGCCCTGACATCTGTATTCCGCCCTGCAGGGTGGTATGCTGCCCTGACATCTGTATTCCGCCCTGCAGGGTGGTATGCTGCCCTGACACCTGTATTCCGTCCTGCAGGGTGGTATGCTGCCCTGACACATCTGTATTCCGTCCTGCAGGGTGGTATGCTGCCCTGTAGGCCTGACATCTGTATTCCGCCCTGCAGGGTGGTATGCTGCCCTGACATCTGTATTCCGTCCTGCAGGGTGGTATGCTGCCCTGTAGCCCTGACATCTGTATTCTGTCCTGCAGGGTGGTATGCTGCCCTGACATCTGTATTCCGCCCTGCAGGGTGGTATGCTGCCCTGACATCTGTATTCCGCCCTGCAGGGTGGTATGCTGCCCTGTAGCCCTGACATCTGTATTCTGTCCTGCAGGGTGGTATGCTGCCCTGTAGCCCTGACATCTGTATTCCGTCCTGCAGGGTGGTATGCTGCCCTGACATCTGTATTCCGCCCTGCAGGGTGGTATGCTGCCCTGACATCTGTATTCCCCCCTGCAGGGTGGTATGCTGTCCTGACATCTGTATTCCGCCCTGCAGGGTGGTATGCTGCCCTGTAGCCCTGACATCTGTATTCCGTCCTGCAGGGTGGTATGCTGCCCTGATATCTGTATTCCGCCCTGCAGGGTGGTATGCTGCCCTGACATCTGTATTCCGCCCTGCAGGGTGGTATGCTGCCCTGACACCTGTATTCCGTCCTGCAGGGTGGTATGCTGCCCTGTAGCCCTGACATCTGTATTCCGTCCTGCAGGGTGGTATGCTGCCCTGACATCTGTATTCCGTCCTGCAGGGTGGTATGCTGCCCTGACACCTGTATTCCGTCCTGCAGGGTGGTATGCTGCCCTGTAGCCCTGACATCTGTATTCCGCCCTGCATCTGCCCTGACATCTGTATTCTGTCCTGCAGGGTGGTATGCTGCCCTGAGCCTGTATTCCATCCTGCATGACATCTGTATTCTGTCCTGCAGGGTGGTATGCTGCCCTGACATCTGTATTCCGCCCTGCAGGGTGGTATGCTGCCCTGTAGCCCTGACATCTGTATTCTGTCTTGCAGGGTGGTATGCTGCCCTGACATCTGTATTCCGCCCTGACATCTGTATTCTGCCCTGCAGGGTGGTATGCTGCCCTGTAGCTCTGACATCTGTATTCTGTCCTGCAGGGTGGTATGCTGCCCTGACATCTGTATTCTGCCCTGCAGGGTGGTATGCTGCCCTGTAGCTCTGACATCTGTATTCTGTCCTGCAGGGTGGTATGCTGCCCTGTAGCCCTGACATCTGTATTCCGCCCTGCAGGGTGGTATGCTGCCCTGACATCTGTATTCCGTCCTGCAGGGTGTATGCTGTCCTGACATCTGTATTCTGTCCTGCAGGGTGGTATGCTGCCCTGACATCTGTATTCTGTCCTGCAGGGTGGTATGCTGCCCTGTAGCCCTGACATCTGTATTCTGTCCTGCAGGGTGGTATGCTGCCCTGACATCTGTATTCTGTCCTGCAGGGTGGTATGCTGCCCTGTAGCCCTGACATCTGTATTCTGGCCTGCAGGGTGGTATGCTGCCCTGACATGTGTATTCTGTCCTGCAGGGTGGTATGCTGCCCTGTAGCCCTGACATCTGTATTCTGCCCTGCAGGGTGGTATGCTGTCCTGACATCTGTATTCTGCCCTGCAGGGTGGTATGCTGCCCTGACATCTGTATTCTGTCCTGCAGGGTGGTATGCTGCCCTGTAGCCCTGACATCTGTATTCTGTCCTGCAGGGTGGTATGCTGCCCTGACATCTGTATTCCGCCCTGCAGCGTGGTATGCTGCCCTGACATCTGTATTCCGCCCTGCAGGGTGGTATGCTGCCCTGTAGCCCTGACATCTGTATTCCGTCCTGCAGGGTGGTATGCTGCCCTGTAGCCCTGACATCTGTATTCTGTCCTGCAGGGTGGTATGCTGCCCTGACATCTGTATTCCGCCCTGCAGGGTGGTATGCTGCCCTGACATCTGTATTCCGCCCTGCAGGGTGGTATCTGTATGACATCTGTCCTGCAGGGTGGTATGCTGCCCTGTAGCCCTGACATCTGTATTCCGTCCTGCAGGGTGGTATGCTGCCCTGACATCTGTATTCCGCCCTGCAGGGTGGTATGCTGCCCTGACATCTGTATTCCGCCCTGCAGGGTGGTATGCTGCCCTGACACCTGTATTCCGTCCTGCAGGGTGGTATGCTGCCCTGTAGCCCTGACATCTGTATTCCGTCCTGCAGGGTGGTATGCTGCCCTGACATCTGTATTCCGTCCTGCAGGGTGGTATGCTGCCCTGACACCTGTATTCCGTCCTGCAGGGTGGTATGCTGCCCTGTAGCCCTGACATCTGTATTCCGCCCTGCAGGGTGGTATGCTGCCCTGACATCTGTATTCTGTCCTGCAGGGTGACATCTGTATTCCATCCTGCAGGGTGGTATGCTGTCCTGTAGCCCTGACATCTGTATTCTGTCCTGCAGGGTGGTATGCTGCCCTGACATCTGTATTCCGCCCTGCAGGGTGGTATGCTGCCCTGTAGCCCTGACATCTGTATTCTGTCTTGCAGGGTGGTATGCTGCCCTGACATCTGTATTCCGTCCTGCAGGGTGGTATGCTGCCCTGACATCTGTATTCTGCCCTGCAGGGTGGTATGCTGCCCTGTAGCTCTGACATCTGTATTCTGTCCTGCAGGGTGGTATGCTGCCCTGACATCTGTATTCTGCCCTGCAGGGTGGTATGCTGCCCTGTAGCTCTGACATCTGTATTCTGTCCTGCAGGGTGGTATGCTGCCCTGTAGCCCTGACATCTGTATTCCGCCCTGCAGGGTGGTATGCTGCCCTGACATCTGTATTCCGTCCTGCAGGGTCGTATGCTGTCCTGACATCTGTATTCTGTCCTGCAGGGTGGTATGCTGCCCTGACATCTGTATTCTGTCCTGCAGGGTGGTATGCTGCCCTGTAGCCCTGACATCTGTATTCTGTCCTGCAGGGTGGTATGCTGCCCTGACATCTGTATTCTGTCCTGCAGGGTGGTATGCTGCCCTGTAGCCCTGACATCTGTATTCTGGCCTGCAGGGTGGTATGCTGCCCTGACATGTGTATTCTGTCCTGCAGGGTGGTATGCTGCCCTGTAGCCCTGACATCTGTATTCTGCCCTGCAGGGTGGTATGCTGTCCTGACATCTGTATTCTGCCCTGCAGGGTGGTATGCTGCCCTGACATCTGTATTCTGTCCTGCAGGGTGGTATGCTGCCCTGTAGCCCTGACATCTGTATTCTGTCCTGCAGGGTGGTATGCTGCCCTGACATCTGTATTCCGCCCTGCAGCGTGGTATGCTGCCCTGACATCTGTATTCTGCAGGGTGGTATGCTGCCCTGTAGCCCTGACATCTGTATTCCGTCCTGCAGGGTGGTATGCTGCCCTGTAGCCCTGACATCTGTATTCCGTCCTGCAGGGTGGTATGCTGCCCTGACATCTGTATTCCGCCCTGCAGGGTGGTATGCTGCCCTGACATCTGTATTCCGCCCTGCAGGGTGGTATGCTGTCCTGACATCTGTATTCCGCCCTGCAGGGTGGTATGCTGCCCTGTAGCCCTGACATCTGTATTCATCCTGCAGGGTGGTATGCTGCCCTGACATCTGTATTCCGCCCTGCAGGGTGGTATGCTGCCCTGACATCTGTATTCCGCCCTGCAGGGTGGTATGCTGCCCTGACATCTGTATTCCGTCCTGCAGGGTGGTATGCTGCCCTGTAGCCCTGACATCTGTATTCCGTCCTGCAGGGTGGTATGCTGCCCTGTAGCCCTGACATCTGTATTCTGTCCTGCAGGGTGGTATGCTGCCCTGACATCTGTATTCCGTCCTGCAGGGTGGTATGCTGCCCTGACACCTGTATTCCGTCCTGCAGGGTGGTATGCTGCCCTGTAGCCCTGACATCTGTATTCCGCCCTGCAGGGTGGTGGCCCTGACATCTGTATTCTGTCCTGCAGGGTGGTATGCTGCCCTGACATCTGTATTCCGTCCTGCAGGGTGGTATGCTGTCCTGTAGCCCTGACATCTGTATTCTGTCCTGCAGGGTGGTATGCTGCCCTGTAGCTCTGACATCTGTATTCTGTCCTGCAGGGTGGTATGCTGCCCTGACATCTGTATTCTGCCCTGCAGGGTGACATCTGACATCTGTATTCTGCCCTGCAGGGTGGTATGCTGCCCTGTAGCTCTGACATCTGTATTCTGCCCTGCAGGGTGGTATGCTGTCCTGTAGCCCTGACACCTGTATTCTGCCCTGCAGGGTGGTATGCTGCCCTGACATCTGTATTCTGCCCTGCAGGGTGGTATGCTGCCCTGTAGCTCTGACATCTGTATTCTGTCCTGCAGGGTGGTATGCTGCCCTGTAGCCCTGACATCTGTATTCCGTCCTGCAGGGTGGTATGCTGCCCTGACATCTGTATTCTGCCCTGCAGGGTGGTATGCTGCCCTGACATCTGTATTCCGCCCTGCAGGGTGGTATGCTGTCCTGACATCTGTATTCTGCCCTGCAGGGTGGTATGCTGCCCTGTAGCCCTGACATCTGTATTCCGTCCTGCAGGGTGGTATGCTGCCCTGACATCTGTATTCCGCCCTGCAGGGTGGTATGCTGCCCTGACATCTGTATTCCGCCCTGCAGGGTGGTATGCTGCCCTGACACCTGTATTCCGTCCTGCAGGGTGGTATGCTGCCCTGTAGCCCTGACATCTGTATTCCGTCCTGCAGGGTGGTATGCTGCCCTGTAGCCCTGACATCTGTATTCTGTCCTGCAGGGTGGTATGCTGCCCTGACATCTGTATTCCGTCCTGCAGGGTGGTATGCTGCCCTGACACCTGTATTCCGTCCTGCAGGGTGGTATGCTGCCCTGTAGCCCTGACATCTGTATTCCGCCCTGCAGGGTGGTATGCTGCCCTGACATCTGTATTCTGTCCTGCAGGGTGGTATGCTGCCCTGACATCTGTATTCCGTCCTGCAGGGTGGTATGCTGTCCTGTAGCCCTGACATCTGTATTCTGTCCTGCAGGGTGGTATGCTGCCCTGTAGCCTGTATTCTGTCCTGCAGGGTGGTATGCTGCCCTGACATCTGTATTCTGCCCTGCAGGGTGGTATGCTGCCCTGTAGCTCTGACATCTGTATTCTGCCCTGCAGGGTGGTATGCTGCCCTGTAGCTCTGACATCTGTATTCTGCCCTGCAGGGTGGTATGCTGTCCTGTAGCCCTGACACCTGTATTCTGCCCTGCAGGGTGGTATGCTGCCCTGACATCTGTATTCTGCCCTGCAGGGTGGTATGCTGCTGAGCATCTGTATTCTGTCCTGCAGGGTGGTATGCTGCCCTGTAGCCCTGACATCTGTATTCCGCCCTGCAGGGTGGTATGCTGCCCTGACATCTGTATTCTGTCCTGCAGGGTGGTATGCTGCCTGACATCTGTATTCTGTCCTGCAGGGTGGTATGCACATCTGTATTCTGTCCTGCAGGGTGGTATGCTGCCCTGTAGCCCTGACATCTGTATTCCGTCCTGCAGGGTGGTATGCTGCCCTGACATCTGTATTCTGTCCTGCAGGGTGGTATGCTGCCCTGTAGCCCTGACATCTGTATTCTGTCCTGCAGGGTGGTATGCTGCCCTGACATGTGTATTCTGTCCTGCAGGGTGGTATGCTGCCCTGAGCTGTAGCCCTGACATCTGTATTCTGCCCTGCAGGGTGGTATGCTGTCCTGACATCTGCTGCCCTGCAGGGTGGTACATCTGTATTCTGTCCTGCAGGGTGGTATGCTGCCCTGTAGCCCTGACATCTGTATTCCGCCCTGCAGGGTGGTATGCTGCCCTGTAGCCCTGACATCTGTATTCTGTCCTGCAGGGTGGTATGCTGCCCTGACATCTGTATTCCGCCCTGCAGGGTGGTATGCTGCCCTGACATCTGTATTCCGCCCTGCAGGGTGGTATGCTGCCCTGACATCTGTATTCCGCCCTGCAGGGTGGTATGCTGCCCTGACATCTGTATTCCGCCCTGCAGGGTGGTATGCTGCCCAGGGTGGTATGCTGCCCTGTAGCCCTGACATCTGTATTCCGTCCTGCAGGGTGGTATGCTGCCCTGTAGCCCTGACATCTGTATTCTGTCCTGCAGGGTGGTATGCTGCCCTGACATCTGTATTCCGTCCTGCAGGGTGGTATGCTGCCCTGACACCTGTATTCCGTCCTGCAGGGTGGTATGCTGCCCTGTAGCCCTGACATCTGTATTCCGCCCTGCAGGGTGGTATGCTGCCCTGTAGCCCTGACATCTGTATTCCGCCCTGCAGGGTGGTATGCTGCCCTGTAGCCCTGACATCTGTATTCTGTCCTGCAGGGTGGTATGCTGCCCTGACATCTGTATTCCGCCCTGCAGGGTGGTATGCTGCCCTGTAGCCCTGACATCTGTATTCTGTCCTGCAGGGTGGTATGCTGCCCTGACATCTGTATTCTGTCCTGCAGGGTGGTATGCTGCCCTGTAGCCCTGACATCTGTATTCTGTCCTGCAGGGTGGTATGCTGCCCTGACATCTGTATTCTGTCCTGCAGGGTGGTATGCTGCCCTGTAGCCCTGACATCTGTATTCTGCCCTGCAGGGTGGTATGCTGTCCTGACATCTGTATTCTGCCCTGCAGGGTGGTATGCTGCCCTGACATCTGTATTCTGTCCTGCAGGGTGGTATGCTGCCCTGTAGCCCTGACATCTGTATTCCGCCCTGCAGGGTGGTATGCTGCCCTGTAGCCCTGACATCTGTATTCCGCCCTGCAGGGTGGTATGCTGCCCTGACATCTGTATTCCGCCCTGCAGGGTGGTATGCTGCCCTGACATCTGTATTCCGCCCTGCAGGGTGGTATGCTGCCCTGACATCTGTATTCCGCCCTGCAGGGTGGTATGCTGCCCTGTAGCCCTGACATCTGTATTCTGTCCTGCAGGGTGGTATGCTGCCCTGTAGCCCTGACATCTGTATTCCGCCCTGCAGGGTGGTATGCTGCCCTGACATCTGTATTCCGCCCTGCAGGGTGGTATGCTGCCCTGACATCTGTATTCCGCCCTGCAGGGTGGTATGCTGCCCTGTAGCCCTGACATCTGTATTCCGTCCTGCAGGGTGGTATGCTGCCCTGTAGCCCTGACATCTGTATTCTGTCCTGCAGGGTGGTATGCTGCCCTGACATCTGTATTCCGTCCTGCAGGGTGGTATGCTGCCCTGACACCTGTATTCCGTCCTGCAGGGTGGTATGCTGCCCTGTAGCCCTGACATCTGTATTCCGGGTGGTATGCTGCCCTGTAGCCCTGACATCTGTATTCCGCCCTGCAGGGTGGTATGCTGCCCTGTAGCCCTGACATCTGTATTCTGTCCTGCTGGGTGGTATGCTGCCCTGACATCTGTATTCCGCCCTGCAGGGTGGTATGCTGCCCTGTAGCCCTGACATCTGTATTCTGCCCTGACATCTGTATTCTGTCCTGCAGGGTGGTATGCTGCCCTGTAGCCCTGACATCTGTATTCCGCCCTGCAGGGTGGTATGCTTCCCTGACATCTGTATTCTGTCCTGCAGGGTGGTATGCTGCCCTGACATCTGTATTCTGTCCTGCAGGGTGGTATGCTGCCCTGACATCTGTATTCCGCCCTGCAGGGTGGTATGCTGCCCTGTAGCCCTGACATCTGTATTCCGTCCTGCAGGGTGGTATGCTGCCCTGTAGCCCTGACATCTGTATTCCGTCCTGCAGGGTGGTATGCTGCCCTGACATCTGTATTCTGTCCTGCAGGGTGGTATGCTGCCCTGTAGCCCTGACATCTGTATTCTGCCCTGCAGGGTGGTATGCTGCCCTGTAGCCCTGACATCTGTATTCCGCCCTGCAGGGTGGTATGCTGCCCTGTAGCCCTGACATCTGTATTCTGTCCTGCAGGGTGGTATGCTGCCCTGACATCTGTATTCCGCCCTGCAGGGTGGTATGCTGCCCTGTAGCCCTGACATCTGTATTCCGCCCTGCAGGGTGGTATGCTGCCCTGACATCTGTATTCCGCCCTGCAGGGTGGTATGCTGCCCTGTAGCCCAGACATCTGTATTCCGCCCTGCAGGGTGGTATGCTTCCCTGACATCTGTATTCTGTCCTGCAGGGTGGTATGCTGCCCTGACATCTGTATTCTGTCCTGCAGGGTGGTATGCTGCCCTGACATCTGTATTCCGCCCTGCAGGGTGGTATGCTGCCCTGAGCCCTGACATCTGTATTCTGTCCTGCAGGGTGGTATGCTGCCCTGTAGCCCTGACATCTGTATTCTGTCCTGCAGGGTGGTATGCTGCCCTGACATCTGTATTCCGTCCTGCAGGGTGGTATGCTGCCCTGACACCTGTATTCCGTCCTGCAGGGTGGTATGCTGCCCTGTAGCCCTGACATCTGTATTCCGCCCTGCAGGGTGGTATGCTGCCCTGTAGCCCTGACATCTGTATTCCGCCCTGCAGGGTGGTATGCTGCCCTGTAGCCCTGACATCTGTATTCTGTCCTGCAGGGTGGTATGCTGCCCTGACATCTGTATTCCGCCCTGCAGGGTGGTATGCTGCCCTGTAGCCCTGACATCTGTATTCCGCCCTGCAGGGTGGTATGCTGCCCTGACATCTGTATTCTGTCCTGCAGGGTGGTATGCTGCCCTGTAGCCCTGACATCTGTATTCTGTCCTGCAGGGTGGTATGCTGCCCTGACATGTGTATTCTGTCCTGCAGGGTGGTATGCTGCCCTGTAGCCTGACATCTGTATTCTGCCCTGCAGGGTGGTATGCTGCCCTCCTGACATCTGTATTCTGCCCTGCAGGGTGGTGGTGATGCTGCCCTGTAGCCTGACATCTGTATTCTGTCCTGCAGGGTGGTATGCTGCCCTGTAGCCCTGACATCTGTATTCTGAGGGTGGTATGCTGCCCTGACATCTGTATTCTGCCTGCAGGGTGGTATGCTGCCCTGACATCTGTATTCCGCCCTGCAGGGTGGTATGCTGCCCTGACATCTGTATTCCCCTGCAGGGTGGTATGCTGCCCTGTAGCCCTGACATCTGTATTCCACCCTGCAGGGTGGTATGCTGCCCTGTAGCCCTGACATCTGTATTCCGTCCTGCAGGGTGGTATGCTGCCCTGTAGCCCTGACATCTGTATTCCTCCCTGCAGGGTGGTATGCTTCCCTGACATCTGTATTCTGTCCTGCAGGGTGGTATGCTGCCCTGTAGCCCTGACATCTGTATTCCGCCCTGCAGGGTGGTATGCTGCCCTGTAGCCCTGACATCTGTATTCCGCCCTGCAGGGTGGTATGCTGCCCTGTAGCCCTGACATCTGTATTCTGTCCTGCAGGGTGGTATGCTGCCCTGACATCTGTATTCTGCCCTGCAGGGTGGTATGCTGCCCTGTAGCCCTGACATCTGTATTCTGCCCTGCAGGGTGGTATGCTGCCCTGACATCTGTATTCTGCCCTGAGGGTGGTATGCTGCCCTGACATCTGTATTCTGCCCTGCAGGGTGGTATGCTGCCCTGACATCTGTATTCTGTCCTGCAGGGTGGTATGCTGCCCTGACATCTGTATTCTGTCCTGCAGGGTGGTATGCTGCCCTGACATCTGTATTCCGCCTGCAGGGTGGTATGCTGCCCTGTAGCCCTGACATCTGTATTCTGTCCTGCAGGGTGGTATGCTGCCCTGTAGCCCTGACATCTGTATTCCCTGCAGGGTGGTATGCTGCCCTGACATCTGTATTCTGTCCTGCAGGGTGGTATGCTGCCCTGTAGCCCTGACATCTGTATTCTGCCCTGCAGGGTGGTATGCTGCCCTGTAGCCCTGACATCTGTATTCCGCCTGCAGGGTGGTATGCTGCCCTGACATCTGTATTCCGCCCTGCAGGGTGGTATGCTGCCCTGACATCTGTAGCCCTGCTGACATCATCTGTATTCTGTCCTGCAGGGTGGTATGCTGCCCTGACATCTGTATTCCGCCCTGCAGGGTGGTATGCTGCCCTGTAGCCCTGACATCTGTATTCCGTCCTGCAGGGTGGTATGCTGCCCTGTAGCCCTGACATCTGTATTCCGCCCTGCAGGGTGGTATGCTGCCCTGACATCTGTATTCCGCCCTGCCCTGACATCTGTATTCCGCCCTGCAGGGTGGTATGCTGCCCTGACATCTGTATTCCGCCCTGCAGGGTGGTATGCTGCCCTGTAGCCCTGACATCTGTATTCTGTCCTGCAGGGTGGTATGCTGCCCTGACATCTGTATTCCGTCCTGCAGGGTGGTATGCTGACATCTGTATTCCGTCCTGCAGGGTGGTATGCTGCCCTGACATCTGTATTCCGTCCTGCAGGGTGGTATGCTGCCCTGTAGCCCTGACATCTGTATTCCGCCCTGCAGGGTGGTATGCTGCCCTGTAGCCCTGACATCTGTATTCTGTCCTGCTGGGTGGTATGCTGCCCTGACATCTGTATTCCGCCCTGCAGGGTGGTATGCTGCCCTGTAGCCCTGACATCTGTATTCCGCCCTGCAGGGTGGTATGCTGCCCTGACATCTGTATTCCGCCCTGCAGGGTGGTATGCTGCCCTGTAGCCCTGACATCTGTATTCCGCCCTGCAGGGTGGTATGCTTCCCTGACATCTGTATTCTGTCCTGCAGGGTGGTATGCTGCCCTGACATCTGTATTCTGTCCTGCAGGGTGGTATGCTGCCCTGACATCTGTATTCCGCCCTGCAGGGTGGTATGCTGCCCTGTAGCCCTGACATCTGTATTCCGCCTGCAGGGTGGTATGCTTCCCTGACATCTGTATTCTGTCCTGAGGGTGGTATCTGTATCTCTGTCCTGCAGGGTGGTATGCTGCCCTGACATCTGTATTCTGTCCTGCAGGGTGGTATGCTGCCCTGTAGCCCTGACATCTGTATTCCGCCCTGCAGGGTGGTATGCTGCCCTGTAGCCCTGACATCTGTATTCCGCCCTGCAGGGTGGTATGCTGCCCTGACATCTGTATTCCGCCCTGCAGGGTGGTATGCTGCCCTGTAGCCCTGACATCTGTATTCCGTCCTGCAGGGTGGTATGCTGCCCTGTAGCCCTGACATCTGTATTCCGTCCTGCAGGGTGGTATGCTGCCCTGTAGCCCTGACATCTGTATTCCGCCCTGCAGGGTGGTATGCTGCCCTGACATCTGTATTCCGCCCTGCAGGGTGGTATGCTGCCCTGACATCTGTATTCCGCCCTGCAGGGTGGTATGCTGCCCTGACATCTGTATTCCGCCCTGCAGGGTGGTATGCTGCCCTGTAGCCCTGACATCTGTATTCCGTCCTGCAGGGTGGTATGCTGCCCTGTAGCCCTGACATCTGTATTCTGTCCTGCAGGGTGGTATGCTGCCCTGACATCTGTATTCCGTCCTGCAGGGTGGTATGCTGCCCTGACACCTGTATTCCGTCCTGCAGGGTGGTATGCTGCCCTGTAGCCCTGACATCTGTATTCCGCCCTGCAGGGTGGTATGCTGCCCTGTAGCCCTGACATCTGTATTCCGCCCTGCAGGGTGGTATGCTGCCCTGTAGCCCTGACATCTGTATTCTGTCCTGCTGGGTGGTATGCTGCCCTGACATCTGTATTCCGCCCTGCAGGGTGGTATGCTGCCCTGTAGCCCTGACATCTGTATTCCGCCCTGCAGGGTGGTATGCTGCCCTGACATCTGTATTCCGCCCTGCAGGGTGGTATGCTGCCCTGTAGCCCTGACATCTGTATTCCGCCCTGCAGGGTCTGACATATTCTGTCCTGCAGGGTGGTATGCTGCCCTGACATCTGTATTCTGTCCTGCAGGGTGGTATGCTGCCCTGACATCTGTATTCCGCCCTGCAGGGTGGTATGCTGCCCTGTAGCCCTGACATCTGTATTCCGTCCTGCAGGGTGGTATGCTGCCCTGTAGCCCTGACATCTGTATTCCGTCCTGCAGGGTGGTATGCTGCCCTGACATCTGTATTCCGTCCTGCAGGGTGGTATGCTGCCCTGTAGCCCTGACATCTGTATTCCGTCCTGCAGGGTGGTGACATCTGCTGTCCTGCAGGGTATGCTGCCCTGACATCTGTATTCTGCCCTGCAGGGTGGTATGCTGCCCCCTGACATCTGTATTCTGTCCTGCAGGGTGGTATGCTGCCCTGACATCTGTATTCTGTCCTGCAGGGTGGTATGCTGCCCTGACATCTGTATTCCTGCAGGGTGGTATGCCCCTGTAGCCCTGACATCTGTAGGGTGGTATGCTGCCCTGTAGCCCTGACATCTGTATTCCGCCCTGCAGGGTGGTATGCTGCCCTGACATCTGTATTCCGCCCTGCAGGGTGGTATGCTGCCCTGTAGCCCTGACATCTGTATTCCGTCCTGCAGGGTGGTATGCTGCCCTGTAGCCCTGACATCTGTATTCCGTCCTGCAGGGTGGTATGCTGCCCTGTAGCCCTGACATCTGTATTCCGCCCTGCAGGGTGGTATGCTGCCCTGACATCTGTATTCCGCCCTGCAGGGTGGTATGCTGCCCTGACATCTGTAGCCCTGACATCTGTATTCCGCCCTGCAGGGTGGTATGCTGCCCTGTAGCCCTGACATCTGTATTCCGTCCTGCAGGGTGGTATGCTGCCCTGTAGCCCTGACATCTGTATTCTGTCCTGCAGGGTGGTATGCTGCCCTGACATCTGTATTCCGTCCTGCAGGGTGGTATGCTGCCCTGACACCTGTATTCCGTCCTGCAGGGTGGTATGCTGCCCTGTAGCCCTGACATCTGTATTCCGCCCTGCAGGGTGGTATGCTGCCCTGTAGCCCTGACATCTGTATTCTGCCCTGCAGGGTGGTATGCTGCCCTGTAGCCCTGACATCTGTATTCTGTCCTGCAGGGTGGTATGCTGCCCTGACATCTGTATTCCGCCCTGCAGGGTGGTATGCTGCCCTGTAGCCCTGACATCTGTATTCTGCCCTGCAGGGTGGTATGCTGCCCTGACATCTGTATTCCGCCCTGCAGGGTGGTATGCTGCCCTGTATTCCGCCCTGACATCTGTATTCTGTCCTGCAGGGTGGTCTGCTGCCCTGCAGGGTGGTATGCTGCCCCTGACATCTGTATTCTGTCCTGCAGGGTGGTATGCTGCCCTGTAGCCCTGACATCTGTATTCTGTCCTGCAGGGTGGTATGCTGCCCTGTAGCCCTGACATCTGTATTCTGTCCTGCAGGGTGGTATGCTGCCCTGTAGCCCTGACATCTGTATTCTGTCCTGCAGGGTGGTATGCTGCCCTGTAGCCCTGACATCTGTATTCTGTCCTGCAGGGTGGTATGCTGCCCTGAGCACATCTGTATTCTGTCCTGCAGGGTGGTATGCTGTCCTGACATCTGTATTCTGTCCTGCAGGGTGGTATGCTGCCCTGTAGCCCTGACATCTGTATTCTGTCCTGCAGGGTGGTATGCTGCCCTGTAGCTCTGACATCTGTATTCTGTCCTGCAGGGTGGTATGTTGGCCTGTAGCCCCTGACATCTGCCCTGTATTCTGTCCTGCAGGGTGGTATGTTGGCCTGTAGCCCTGACATCTGTATTCTGTCCTGCAGGGTGGTATGCTGCCCTGTAGCCCTGACATCTGTATTCTGTCCTGCAGGGTGGTATGCTGCCCTGTAGCCCTGACATCTGTATTCTGTCCTGCAGGGTGGTATGCTGCCCTGACATCTGTATTCTGTCCTGCAGGGTGGTATGCTGCCCTGTAGCCCTGACATCTGTATTCTGCCTGCAGGGTGGTATGCTCTGACATCTGTATTCTGCCCTATGCTGCCCTGACATCTGTATTCCGTCCTGCAGGGTGGTATGCTGCCCTGTAGCCCTGACATCTGTATTCTGTCCTGCAGGGTGGTATGCTGCCCTGACATCTGTATTCTGTCCTGCAGGGTGGTATGCTGCCCTGACATCTGTATTCTGCCTGCAGGGTGACATCTGTATTCTGTCCTGCAGGGTGGTATGCTGCCCTGTAGCCCTGACATCTGTATTCTGTCCTGCAGGGTGGTATGCTGCCCTGTAGCCCTGACATCTGTATTCTGTCCTGCAGGGTGGTATGCTGCCCTGTAGCCCTGACATCTGTATTCTGTGCCCTGCAGGGTGGTATGCTGCCCTGCCCCCTGACATCTGTATTCTGTCCTGCAGGGTGGTATGCTGCCTGCAGACATCTGTATTCTGTGCAGGGTGGTATGCTGCCCTGTAGCCCTGACATCTGTATTCTGCCCTGCAGGGTGGTATGCTGCCCTGACATCTGTATTCTGCCCTGCAGGGTGGTACACATCTGTATTCTGTCCTGCAGGGTGGTATGCTGCCCTGTAGCCCTGACATCTGTATTCTGTCCTGCAGGGTGGTATGCTGCCCTGACATCTGTATTCTGCAGGGTGGTCCCCTGACAGGTCCTGCAGGGTGGTATGCTGCCCTGTAGCCCTGACATCTGTATTCTGCCCTGCAGGGTGGTATGCTGCCCTGAGCCCTGACATCTGTATTCTGTCCTGCAGGGTGGTATGCTGCCCTGTAGCCCTGACATCTGTATTCTGTCCTGCAGGGTGGTATGCTGCCCTGACATCTGTATTCCGCCCTGCAGGGTGGTATGCTGCCCTGTAGCCCTGACATCTGTATTCCGCCCTGCAGGGTGGTATGCTGCCCTGACATCTGTATTCCGCCCTGCAGGGTGGTATGCTGCCCTGTAGCCCTGACATCTGTATTCCGCCCTGCAGGGTGGTATGCTTCCCTGACATCTGTATTCTGTCCTGCAGGGTGGTATGCTGCCTGCAGGGTGGTAGCCCCTGACATCTGTATTCCGCCCTGCAGGGTGGTATGCTGCCCTGTAGCCCTGACATCTGTATTCCGTCCTGCAGGGTGGTATGCTGCATCTGTATTCCGCCCTGCAGGGTGGTATGCCCCTGACATCTGTATTCTGTCCTGCAGGGTGGTGGTGACATCTGCTGTCCTGCAGGGTGGTATGCTGCCCTGACATCTGTATTCTGCCCTGCAGGGTGGTATGCTGCCCTGTAGCTCTGACATCTGTATTCTGCCCTGCAGGGTGGTATGCTGCCCTGTAGCTCTGACATCTGTATTCTGTCCTGCAGGGTGGTATGCTGCCCTGTAGCTCTGACATCTGTATTCTGCCCTGCAGGGTGGTATGCTGCCCTGACATCTGTATTCTGTCCTGCAGGGTGGTATGCTGCCCTGAGGCTCTGACATCTGTATTCTGCCCTGCAGGGTGGTATGCTGCCCTGACATCTGTATTCTGTCCTGCAGGGTGGTATGCTGCCCTGACATCTGTATTCTGTCCTGCAGGGTGGTATGCTGCCCTGTAGTCCTGACATCTGTATTCTGTCCTGCAGGGTGGTATGCTGTCCTGACATCTGTATTCTGTCCTGCAGGGTGGTATGCTGCCCTGTAGCCCTGACATCTGTATTCTGTCCTGCAGGGTGGTATGCTGCCCTGACATCTGTATTCTGTCCTGCAGGGTGGTATGCTGCCCTGACATCTGTATTTTGCCCTGCAGGGTGGTATGCTGTCCTGTAGCCCTGACATCTGTATTCTGCCCTGCAGGGTGGTATGCTGCCCTGTAGCCCTGACATCTGTATTCTGTCCTGCAGGGTGGTATGCTGCCCTGACATCTGTATTCTGTCCTGCAGGGTGGTATGCTGCCCTGTAGCCCTGACATCTGTATTCTGCCCTGCAGGGTGGTATGCTGCCCTGACATCTGTATTCCGCCCTGCAGGGTGGTATGCTGCCCTGTAGCCCTGACATCTGTATTCTGCCCTGCAGGGTGGTATGCTGCCCTGTAGCCCTGACATCTGTATTCTGTCCTGCAGGGTGGTATGCTGCCCTGACATCTGTATTCCGCCCTGCAGGGTGGTATGCTGCCCTGTAGCCCTGACATCTGTACTCCGTCCTGCAGGGTGGTATGCTGCCCTGTAGCCCTGACATCTGTATTCCGTCCTGCAGGGTTGCTGCCCTGACATCTGTATTCTGCAGGGTGGTATGCTGCCCTGTAGCCCTGACATCTGTATTCCGTCCTGCAGGGTGGTATGCTGCCCTGACATCTGTATTCTGTCCTGCAGGGTGGTATGCTGCCCTGTAGCCTGACATCTGTATTCTGCCTGCAGGGTGGTATGCTGCCCTGTAGCTGACATCTGTATTCTGCCCTGCAGGGTGGTATCTGTATTCTGCCCTGCAGGGTGGTATGCTGCCCTGTAGCTCTGACATCTGTATTCTGTCCTGCAGGGTGGTATGCTGCCCTGTAGCCCTGACATCTGTATTCTGTCCTGCAGGGTGGTATGCTGCCCTGTAGCTCTGACATCTGTATTCTGCCCTGCAGGGTGGTATGCTGCCCTGTAGCTCTGACATCTGTATTCTGCCCTGCAGGGTGGTATGCTGCCCTGACATCTGTATTCTGCCTGATGCATCTGTATTCTGTCCTGCAGGGTGGTATGCTGCCCTGTAGCCCTGACATCTGTATTCTGTCCTGCAGGGTGGTATGCTGGTCTGTATTCTGCCTGCCTGCCCTGTAGCCCTGACATCTGTATTCTGTCCTGCAGGGTGGTATGCTGCCCTGACATCTGTATTCTGTCCTGCAGGGTGGTATGCTGCCCTGACATCTGTATTCCGCCCTGCAGGGTGGTATGCTGCCCTGTAGCCCTGACATCTGTATTCTGTCCTGCAGGGTGGTATGCTGCCCTGACATCTGTATTCTGTCCTGCAGGGTGGTATGCTGCCCTGTAGCCCTGACATCTGTATTCTGTCCTGCAGGGTGGTATGCTGCCCTGACATCTGGGTGGTATGCTGCCCTGACATCTGTATTCCGCCCTGCAGGGTGGTATGCTGCCCTGACATCTGTATTCCGTCCTGCAGGGTGGTATGCTGCCCTGTAGCCCTGACATCTGTATTCCGTCCTGCAGGGTGGTATGCTGCCCTGTAGCCCTGACATCTGTATTCTGTCCTGCAGGGTGGTATGCTGCCTGCATCTGTATTCCGGTGGTATGCTGCCCTGTAGCCCTGACATCTGTATTCCGTCCTGCAGGGTGGTATGCTGCCCTGACATCTGTATTCTGTCCTGCAGGGTGGTATGCTGCCCTGTAGCTCTGACATCTGTATTCTGCCCTGCAGGGTGGTATGCTGCCCTGTAGCTCTGACATCTGTATTCTGCCCTGCAGGGTGGTATGCTGCCCTGTAGCTCTGACATCTGTATTCTGTCCTGCAGGGTGGTATGCTGCCCTGTAGCTCTGACATCTGTATTCTGCCCTGCAGGGTGGTATGCTGCCCTGACATCTGTATTCTGTCCTGCAGGGTGGTATGCTGCCCTGAGGCTCTGACATCTGTATTCTGCCCTGCAGGGTGGTATGCTGCCCTGACATCTGTATTCTGTCCTGCAGGGTGGTATGCTTCCCTGACATCTGTATTCTGTCCTGCAGGGTGGTATGCTGCCCTGTAGTCCTGACATCTGTATTCTGTCCTGCAGGGTGGTATGCTGTCCTGACATCTGTATTCTGTCCTGCAGGGTGGTATGCTGCCCTGTAGCCCTGACATCTGTATTCTGTCCTGCAGGGTGGTATGCTGCCCTGACATCTGTATTCTGTCCTGCAGGGTGGTATGCTGCCCTGACATCTGTATTCTGCCCTGCAGGGTGGTATGCTGCCCTGTAGCCCTGACATCTGTATTCTGCCCTGCAGGGTGGTATGCTGCCCTGTAGCTCTGACATCTGTATTCTGTCCTGCAGGGTGGTATGCTGCCCTGTAGCCCTGACATCTGTATTCTGCCCTGCAGGGTGGTATGCTGCCCTGACATCTGTATTCTGTCCTGCAGGGTGGTATGCTGCCCTGTAGCCCTGACATCTGTATTCTGCCCTGCAGGGTGGTATGCTGCCCTGACATCTGTATTCTGTCCTGACATGCTGCCCTGACATCTGTATTCTGTCCTGCAGGGTGGTATGCTGCCCTGTAGTCCTGACATCTGTATTCTGTCCTGCAGGGTGGTATGCTGTCCTGACATCTGTATTCTGTCCTGCAGGGTGGTATGCTGCCCTGTAGCCCTGACATCTGTATTCTGTCCTGCAGGGTGGTATGCTGCCCTGATCTGTATTCTGTCCTGCAGGGTGGTATGCTGCCCTGACATCTGTATTCTGTCCTGCAGGGTGGTATGCTGCCCTGTAGCCCTGACATCTGTATTCTGCCCTGCAGGGTGGTATGCTGCCCTGTAGCCCTGACATCTGTATTCTGTCCTGCAGGGTGGTATGCTGCCCTGTAGCCCTGACATCTGTATTCTGTCCTGCAGGGTGGTATGCTGCCCTGTAGCCCTGACATCTGTATTCTGTCCTGCAGGGTGGTATGCTGCCCTGACATCTGTATTCTGTCCTGCAGGGTGGTATGCTGCCCTGACACATCTGTATTCTGTCCTGCAGGGTGGTATGCTGCCCTGACACATCTGTATTCTGTCCTGCAGGGTGGTATGCTGCCCTGTAGCTCTGACATCTGTATTCTGCCCTGCAGGGTGGTATGCTGCCCTGACATCTGTATTCTGCCTGCTGGTATGCTGCCCTGCCCTGCAGGGTGGTATGCTGCCCTGACATCCTGTCCTGCAGCTGCCTGACATCTGTATTCTGTCCTGCAGGGTGGTATGCTGCCCTGTAGCCCTGACATCTGTATTCTGTCCTGCAGGGTGGTATGCTGCCCTGTAGCCCTGACATCTGTATTCTGTCCTGCAGGGTGGTATGCTGCCCTGACCCTGACATCTGTATTCTGTCCTGCAGGGTGGTATGCTGCCCTGACATCTGTATTCCCTGACATCTGTATTTTGCCCTGCAGGGTGGTATGCTGTCCTGTAGCCCTGACATCTGTATTCTGCCCTGCAGGGTGGTATGCTGTCCTGTAGCCCTGACATCTGTATTCTGCCCTGCAGGGTGGTATGCTGCCCTGTAGCTCTGACATCTGTATTCTGTCCTGCAGGGTGGTATGTTGGCCTGTAGCCCTGACATCTGTATTCTGTCCTGCAGGGTGGTATGCTGCCCTGTAGCCCTGACATCTGTATTCTGTCCTGCAGGGTGGTATGCTGCCCTGTAGCCCTGACATCTGTATTCTGTCCTGCAGGGTGGTATGCTGCCCTGACATCTGTATTCTGTCCTGCAGGGTGGTATGCTGCCCTGTAGCCCTGACATCTGTATTCTGTCCTGCAGGGTGGTATGCTGCCCTGTATTCTGTGCAGGGTGGTATGCTGCCCTGACATCTGTATTCTGTCCTGCAGGGTGGTATGCTGCCCTGTAGCCCTGACATCTGTATTCTGTCCTGCAGGGTGGTATGCATCTGTATTCTGTCCTGCAGGGTGGTATGCTGCCCTGACATCTGTATTCTGTCCTGCAGGGTGGTATGCTGCCCTGTAGCCCTGACATCTGTATTCTGCCCTGCAGGGTGGTATGCTGCCCTGACATCTGTATTCTGTCCTGCAGGGTGGTATGCTGCCCTGAGCCCTGACATCTGTATTCTGTCCTGCAGGGTGGTATGCTGCCCTGTAGCCCTGACATCTGTATTCTGTCCTGCAGGGTGGTATGCTGCCCTGACATCTGTATTCTGTCCTGCAGGGTGATGCTGCCCTGTAGCCCTGACATCTGTATTCTGTCCTGCAGGGTGGTATGCTGCCCTGTAGCTCTGACATCTGTATTCTGCCTGCAGGGTGGTATGCTGCCCTGAGCCTGTATTCATCTGTATTCTGTCCTGCAGGGTGGGTGCCCTGTATGCTGCTGACATCTGTATTCTGCCCTGCAGGGTGGTATGCTGCCCTGTAGCCTGACATCTGTATTCTGTCCTGCAGGGTGGTATGCTGCCCTGACATCTGTATTCTGTCCTGCAGGGTGGTATGCTGCCCTGACATCTGTATTCTGTCCTGCAGGGTGGTATGCTGCCCTGACATCTGTATTCTGCCCTGCAGGGTGGTATGCTGCCCTGTAGCCCTGACATCTGTATTCTGTCCTGCAGGGTGGTATGCTGCCCTGAGCACATCTGTATTCTGTCCTGCAGGGTGGTATGCTGCCCTGACATATATTCTGTCCTGCAGGGTGGTATGCTGCCCTGACATCTGTATTCTGCCTGCAGGGTGGTATGCTGCCCTGTAGCCCTGACATCTGTATTCTGTCCTGCAGGGTGGTATGCTGCCCTGTAGCCCTGACATCTGTATTCTGTCCTGCAGGGTGGTATGCTGCCCTGTAGCCCTGACATCTGTATTCTGTCCTGCAGGGTGGTATGCCCCTGACATCTGTATTCTGCAGGGTGGTATGCTGTATGCTGCCCTGACATCTGTATTCTGCCTGCAGGGTGGTATGCTGCCCTGTAGCCCTGACATCTGTATTCTGTCCTGCAGGGTGGTATGCTGCCCTGTAGCCCTGACATCTGTATTCTGTCCTGCAGGGTGGTATGCTGCAGGGTGGTATGCTGCCCTGTAGCACATCTGTATTCTGTCCTGCAGGGTGGTATGCTGCCCTGTAGCCTGACATCTGTATTCTGTCCTGCAGGGTGGTATGCTGCCCTGACACATCTGTATTCTGTCCTGCAGGGTGGTATGCTGCCCTGACATCTGTATTCTGCCCTGCAGGGTGGCTGCTGCCCTGACATCTGTATTCTGCCCTGCAGGGTGGTATGCTGCCCTGTAGCTCTGACATCTGTATTCTGTCCTGCAGGGTGGTATGCTGCCCTGACATCTGTATTCTGTCCTGCAGGGTGGTATGCTGCCCTGACATCTGTATTCCGTCCTGCAGGGTGGTATGCTGCCCTGCAGGGTGGTATGCCCTGACATCTGTATTCTGCCCTGCAGGGTGGTATGCTGCCCTGTAGCCCTGACATCTGTATTCTGTCCTGCAGGGTGGTATGCTGCCCTGACATCTGTATTCTGTCCTGCAGGGTGGTATGCTGCCCTGTAGCCCTGACATCTGTATTCTGCCCTGCAGGGTGGTATGCTGCCCTGTAGCTCTGACATCTGTATTCTGTCCTGCAGGGTGGTATGCTGCCCTGACATCTGTATTCTGTCCTGCAGGGTGGTATGCTGCCCTGACATGACATCTGTATTCTGTCCTGCAGGGTGGTATGCTGCCCTGACATCTGTATTCTGTCCTGCAGGGTGGTATGCTGCCCTGCTGCCCTGACATCTGTATTCTGTCCTGCAGGGTGGTATGCTGCCCTGTAGCCCTGACATCTGTATTCTGTCCTGCAGGGTGGTATGCTGCCCTGTAGCCCTGACATCTGTATTCTGTCCTGCAGGGTGGTATGCTGCCCTGACATCTGTATTCTGTCCTGCAGGGTGGTATGCTGCCCTGACATCTGTATTCTGTCCTGCAGGGTGGTATGCTGCCCTGTAGCCCTGACATCTGTATTCTGCCCTGCAGGGTGGTATGCTGCCCTGAGCCCTGACATCTGTATTCTGCCCTGCAGGGTGGTATGGTATTCTGCCCTGCAGGGTGGTATGCCCTGACATCTGTATTCTGCCTGCAGGGTGGTATGCTGCCCTGTAGCCCTGACATCTGTATTCTGCCCTGCAGGGTGGTATGCTGCCCTGTAGCCCTGACATCTGTATTCTGTCCTGCAGGGTGGTATGCTGCCCTGAGCATCTGTATTCTGTGTATTCCTGCAGGGTGGTATGCTGCCCTGACATCTGTATTCCGTCCTGCAGGGTGGTATGCTGCCCTGACATCTGTATTCTGTCCTGCAGGGTGGTATGCTGCCCTGTAGCCCTGACATCTGTATTCCGCCTGCAGGGTGGTATGCTGCCCTGAGCATCTGTATTCTGTAGGGTGGTCTGCCCTGTCCTGCAGGGTGGTATGCTGCCCTGTAGCCCTGACATCTGTATTCTGCCCTGCAGGGTGGTATGCTGCCCTGACATCTGTATTCTGTCCTGCAGGGTGGTATGCTGCCCTGACATCTGTATTCTGTCCTGCAGGGTGGTATGCTGCCCTGTAGCCCTGACATCTGTATTCCATCCTGCAGGGTGGTATGCTGCCCTGACATCTGTATTCCGCCCTGCAGGGTGGTATGCTGCCCTGTAGCCCTGACATCTGTATTCCGCCCTGCAGGGTGGTATGCTGCCCTGTAGCCCTGACATCTGTATTCCGTCCTGCAGGGTGGTATGCTGCCCTGTACATCTGTATTCTGTCCTGCAGGGTGGTATGCTGCCCTGACATCTGTATTCTGTCCTGCAGGGTGGTATGCTGCCCTGTAGCCCTGACATCTGTATTCTGCCCTGCAGGGTGGTATGCTGCCCTGACATCTGTATTCTGTCCTGCAGGGTGGTATGCTGCCCTGAGCACATCTGTATTCTGTCCTGCAGGGTGGTCCTGCAGGCCCTGGTATGACATCTGTATTCCGTCCTGCAGGGTGGTATGCTGCCCTGACATCTGTATTCTGCCCTGCAGGGTGGTATGCTGCCCTGTAGCCCTGACATCTGTATTCTGTCCTGCAGGGTGGTATGCTGCCCTGACATCTGTATTCTGCCCTGCAGGGTGGTATGCTGCCTGACATCTGTATTCTGCCCTGCAGGGTGGTATGCTGACATCTGTATTCTGTCCTGCAGGGTGGTATGCTGCCCTGTAGCCCTGACATCTGTATTCTGTCCTGCAGGGTGGTATGCTGGTGACATCTGTATTCTGTCCTGCAGGGTGGTATGCCCTGCCCTGACATCTGTATTCTGTCCTGCAGGGTGGTATGCTGCCCTGTAGCCCTGACATCTGTATTCTGTCCTGCAGGGTGGTATGCTGCCCTGTAGCTCTGTATTCTGTCCTGCAGGGTGGTATGCTGCCCTGACATCTGTATTCTGTCCTGCAGGGTGGTATGCTGCCCTGACATCTGTATTCTGTCCTGCAGGGTGGTATGCTGCCCTGTAGCCCTGACATCTGTATTCTGTCCTGCAGGGTGGTATGCTGCCCTGACATCTGTATTCTGTCCTGCAGGGTGGTATGCTGCCCTGACATCTGTATTCTGTCCTGCAGGGTGGTATGCTGCCCTGTAGCCCTGACATCTGTATTCTGTCCTGCAGGGTGGTATGCTGCCCTGACATCTGTATTCTGTCCTGCAGGGTGGTATGCTGCCCTGTAGCCCTGACATCTGTATTCTGCCCTGCAGGGTGGTATGCTGCCCTCTGTATTCTGCCCTGCACATCTGTATTCTGTCCCTGCAGGGTGGTATGCTGCCCTGTAGCCCTGACATCTGTATTCTGTCCTGCAGGGTGGTATGCTGCCCTGTAGCCCTGACATCTGTATTCTCTGCAGGGTGGTATATGCTGACATCCTGCAGGGTGGTATGCTGCCCTGACATCTGTATTCTGTCCTGCAGGGTGGTATGCTGCCCTGACATCTGTATTCTGTCCTGCAGGGTGGTATGCTGCCTGACATCTGTATTCTGCCCTGCAGGGTGGTATGCCTGACATCTGTATTCTGTCCTGCAGGGTGGTATGCTGCCCTGTAGCCCTGACATCTGTATTCTGTCCTGCAGGGTGGTATGCTGCCCTGACATCTGTATTCTGTCCTGCAGGGTGGTATGCTGCCCTGTAGCCCTGACATCTGTATTCTGTCCTGCAGGGTGGTATGCTGCCCTGTAGCCCTGACATCTGTATTCCATCCTGCAGGGTGGTATGCTGCCCTGACATCTGTATTCTGTCCTGCAGGGTGGTATGCTGCCCTGACATCTGGCCCTGCAGGGTGGTATGCTGCCCTGACATCTGTAGCTGGGTGGTATGCTGACATCTGTATTCTGCCCTGCAGGGTGGTATGCTGCCCTGTAGCCCTGACATCTGTATTCTGTCCTGCAGGGTGGTATGCATGACATCTGTATTCTGTCCTGCAGGGTGGTATGCTGCCCTGTAGCCCTGACATCTGTATTCTGTCCTGCAGGGTGGTATGCTGCCCTGTAGCCCTGACATCTGTATTCTGTCCTGCAGGGTGGTATGCTGCCCTGACATCTGGGTCCTGCAGGGTGGTATGCTGCCCTGCCCTGACATCTGTATTCTGCCCTGCAGGGTGGTATGCTGCCCTGACATCTGTATTCTGTCCTGCAGGGTGGTATGCTGCCCTGTAGCCCTGACATCTGTATTCTGTCCTGCAGGGTGGTATGCTGACCTGTATTCTGCCCTGACATCTGTATTCTGCCCTGCAGGGTGGTATGCTGCCCTGCCCTGACATCTGTATTCTGTCCTGCAGGGTGGTATGCTGCCCTGACATCTGTATTCTGCCCTGCAGGGTGGTATGCTGCCCTGACATCTGTATTCTGTCCTGCAGGGTGGTATGCTGCCCTGACATCTGTATTCTGTCCTGCAGGGTGGTATGCTGCCCTGTAGCCCTGACATCTGTATTCTGCCCTGCAGGGTGGTATGCTGCCCTGTAGCCCTGACATCTGTATTCTGTCCTGCAGGGTGGTATGCTGCCCTGACATCTGTATTCTGTCCTGACATCTGTATTCTGTCCTGCAGGGTGGTATGCTGCCCTGTAGCCCTGACATCTGTATTCTGTCCTGCAGGGTGGTATGCTGCCCTGACATCTGTATTCTGTCCTGCAGGGTGGTATGCTGCCTGACATCTGTATTCTGCCCCTGCAGGGTGGTATGCTGCCCTGACATCTGTATTCTGTCCTGCAGGGTGGTATGCTGCCCTGACATCTGTATTCTGTCCTGCAGGGTGGTATGCTGCCCTGTAGCCCTGACATCTGTATTCTGTCCTGCAGGGTGGTATGCTGCCCTGTAGCCCTGACATCTGTATTCTGTCCTGCAGGGTGGTATGCTGCCCTGTAGCCCTGACATCTGTATTCTGTCCTGCAGGGTGGTATGCTGCCCTGCTGCCCATGTATTCTGCCTGACATCTGTATTCTGTCCTGCAGGGTGGTATGCTGCCCTGTAGCCCTGACATCTGTATTCTGTCCTGCAGGGTGGTATGCTGCCCTGTAGCCTGACATCTGTATTCTGTCCTGCAGGGTGGTATGCTGCCCTGTAGCCCTGACATCTGTATTCTGTCCTGCAGGGTGGTATGCCCTGTAGCCTGACATCTGTATTCTGCCCTGCAGGGTGGTATGCTGCCCTGACATCTGTATTCTGTCCTGCAGGGTGGTATGCTGCCCTGTAGCCCTGACATCTGTATTCTGCCCTGCAGGGTGGTATGCTGCCCTGTCTGTATTCTGTCCTGCAGGGTGGTATGCTGCCCTGACATCTGTATTCTGTCCTGCAGGGTGGTATGCTGCCCTGTAGCCCTGACATCTGTATTCTGTCCTGCAGGGTGGTATGCTGCCCTGACATCTGTATTCTGTCCTGCAGGGTGGTATGCTGCCCTGTAGCCTGACATCTGTATTCTGTCCTGCAGGGTGGTATGCTGTCCTGTAGCCCTGACATCTGTATTCTGCCCTGCAGGGTGGTATGCTGTCCTGTAGCCCTGACATCTGTATTCTGCCCTGCAGGGTGGTATGCTGCCCTGTAGCTCTGACATCTGTATTCTGTCCTGCAGGGTGGTATGCTGCCCTGTAGCCCTGACATCTGTATTCTGCCCTGCAGGGTGGTATGCTGCCCTGACATCTGTATTCTGTCCTGCAGGGTGGTAGCCCCTGACATCTGTATTCTGTCCTGCAGGGTGGTATGCTGCCCTGACATCTGTATTCTGTCCTGCAGGGTGGTATGCTGCCTGACATCTGTATTCTGTCCTGCAGGGTGGTATGCTGCCCTGAGCACATCTGTATTCTGTCCTGCAGGGTGGTATGCTGCCCTGTAGTCCTGACATCTGTATTCTGTCCTGCAGGGTGGTATGCTGCCCTGACATCTGTATTCTGTCCTGCAGGGTGGTATGCTGCCCTGACATCTGTATTCTGTCCTGCAGGGTGGTATGCTGCCCTGTAGCCCTGACATCTGTATTCTGTCCTGCAGGGTGGTATGCTGCCCTGACATCTGTATTCTGTCCTGCAGGGTGGACATCTGTATTCTGCCCTGCAGGGTGGTATGCCCTGACATCTGTATTCTGCCCTGCAGGGTGGTATGCTGCCCTGTGGTATGCTGCCCTGACATCTGTATTCTGTCCTGCAGGGTGGTATGCTGCCCTGACATCTGTATTCTGTCCTGCAGGGTGGTATGCTGCCCTGCCCTGACATCTGTATTCTGTCCTGCAGGGTGGTATGCTGCCCTGTAGCCCTGACATCTGTATTCTGTCCTGCAGGGTGGTATGCTGCCCTGACATCTGTGACATCTGTATTCTGCCCTGCAGGGTGGTATGCTGCCCTGACATCTGTATTCTGTCCTGCAGGGTGGTATGCTGCCCTGTAGCCCTGACATCTGTATTCTGTCCTGCAGGGTGGTATG
Organism: Oncorhynchus nerka; assembly: GCF_034236695.1. Classification (NCBI taxonomy): domain Eukaryota; kingdom Metazoa; phylum Chordata; class Actinopteri; order Salmoniformes; family Salmonidae; genus Oncorhynchus; species Oncorhynchus nerka. The sequence goes on from NC_088419.1 coordinate 124,867, forward strand.
CTGCCCTGAGCCCTGACATCTGTATTCTGTCCTGCATTCTGTATTCTGCCTGCAGGGTGGTATGCTGCCCTGACATCTGTATTCTGTCCTGCAGGGTGGTATGCTGCCCTGTAGCCCTGACATCTGTATTCTGTCCTGCAGGGTGGTATGCTGCCCTGACATCTGTATTCTGCCTGCAGTGGTATGCTGCCCTGACATCTGTATTCTGTCCTGCAGGGTGGTATGCTGCCCTGTAGCCCTGACATCTGTATTCTGCCCTGCAGGGTGGTATGCCCTGTAGCCCTGACATCTGTATTCTGTCCTGCAGGGTGGTATGCTGCCCTGTAGCCCTGACATCTGTATTCTGTCCTGCAGGGTGGTATGCTGCCATCTGTATTCTGACATCTCTGTATTCTGTCCTGCAGGGTGGTATGCTGCCCTGATCTGTATTCTGTGGTTCTGCCCCCTGACATCTGTATTCTGTCCTGCAGGGTGGTATGCTGCCCTGTAGCCCTGACATCTGTATTCTGTCCTGCAGGGTGGTATGCTGCCCTGAGCCCTGACATCTGTATTCTGTCCTGCAGGGTGGTATGCTGCCCTCTGTATTCTGTCCTGCTGGTATCTGTATTCTGTCCTGCAGGGTGGTATGCTGCCCTGTAGCCCTGACATCTGTATTCTGCCCTGCAGGGTGGTATGCTGCCCTGACATCTGTATTCTGTCCTGCAGGGTGGTATGCTGCCCTGACATCTGTATTCTGTCCTGCAGGGTGGTATGCTGCCCTGTAGCCCTGACATCTGTATTCTGTCCTGCAGGGTGGTATGCTGCCCTGACATCTGTATTCTGTCCTGCAGGGTGGTATGCTGCCCTGACATCTGTATTCTGTCCTGCAGGGTGGTATGCTGCCCTGACATCTGTATTCTGTCCTGCAGGGTGGCCCTATGCTGCCCAGGGTGTATGCTGCCTGACATCTGTATTCTGTCCTGCAGGGTGGTATGCTGCCCTGTAGCCCTGACATCTGTATTCTGTCCTGCAGGGTGGTATGCTGCCCTGTAGCCCTGACATCTGTATTCCGTCCTGCAGGGTGGTATGCTGCCCTGACATCTGTATTCTGTCCTGCAGGGTGGTATGCTGCCCTGTAGCTCTGACATCTGTATTCTGCCCTGCAGGGTTCTGCCCTGACATCTGTATTCTGGCAGGGTGGTATGCTGCCCTGTAGCTCTGACATCTGTATTCTGTCCTGCAGGGTGGTATGCTGCCCTGACATCTGTATTCTGTCCTGCAGGGTGGTATGCTGCCCTGACATCTGTATTCCGTCCTGCAGGGTCGTATGCTGCCCTGACATCTGTATTCTGCCCTGCAGGGTGGTATGCTGCCCTGTAGCTCTGACATCTGTATTCTGTCCTGCAGGGTGGTATGCTGCCCTGACATCTGTATTCTGTCCTGCAGGGTGGTATGCTGCCCTGACATCTGTATTCCGTCCTGCAGGGTGGTATGCTGCCCTGACATCTGTATTCCGCCCTGCAGGGTGGTATGCTGCCCTGTAGCCCTGACATCTGTATTCCGTCCTGCAGGGTGGTATGCTGCCCTGTAGCCCTGACATCTGTATTCTGTCCTGCAGGGTGGTATGCTGCCCTGACATCTGTATTCTGTCCTGCAGGGTGGTATGCTGCCCTGACATCTGTATTCTGTCCTGCAGGGTGGTATGCTGCCCTGTAGCTCTGACATCTGTATTCTGCCCTGCAGGGTGGTATGCTGCCCTGTAGCTCTGACATCTGTATTCTGTCCTGCAGGGTGGTATGCTGCCATCTGTATTCTGACCTGCAGGGTGTATTCTGTCCTGCAGGGTGGTATGCTGCCCTGTAGCCCTGACATCTGTATTCTGCCCTGCAGGGTGGTATGCTGCCCTGACATCTGTATTCTGTCCTGCAGGGTGGTATGCTGCCCTGACATCTGTATTCTGTCCTGCAGGGTGGTATGCTGCCCTGTAGCCCTGACATCTGTATTCTGTCCTGCAGGGTGGTATGCTGCCCTGACATCTGTATTCTGTCCTGCAGGGTGGTATGCTGCCTGACATCTGTAGCCCTGCAGGGTGATGCTGCCCTGTATTCTCTGTATCCTCCTGCAGGGTGGTATGCTGCCCTGACATCTGTATTCTGCCCTGGTAGCTGCCTGACATCTGTATTCTGCCCTGCAGGGTGGTATGCTGCCCTGAGCCCTGACATCTGTATTCTGTCCTGCAGGGTGGTATGCTGCCCTGACATCTGTATTCTGCCCTGCAGGGTGGTATGCTGCCCTGTAGCCCTGACATCTGTATTCTGTCCTGCAGGGTGGTATGCTGCCCATCTGTATTCTGCCCTGCAGGGTGGTATGCTGCCCTGACATCTGTATTCTGTCCTGCAGGGTGGTATGCTGCCCTGTAGCCCTGACATCTGTATTCTGTCCTGCAGGGTGGTATGCTGCCCTGACATCTGTATTCTGTCCTGCAGGGTGGTATGCTGCCCTGACATCTGTATTCTGTCCTGCAGGGTGGTATGCTGCCCTGTAGCCCTGACATCTGTATTCTGCCCTGCAGGGTGGTATGCTGCCCTGACATCTGTATTCTGTCCTGCAGGGTGGTATGCTGCCCTGACATCTGTATTCTGTCCTGCAGGGTGGTATGCTGCCCTGTAGCCCTGACATCTGTATTCTGTCCTGCAGGGTGGTATGCTGCCCTGACATCTGTATTCTGTCCTGCAGGGTGGTATGCTGCCCTGACATCTGTATTCCGCCCTGCAGGGTGGTATGCTGCCCTGTAGCCCTGACATCTGTGACATCTGTATTCTGCCCTGCAGGGTGGTATGCTGCCCTGTAGCTCTGACATCTGTATTCTGTCCTGCAGGGTGGTATGTTGCCCTGTAGCCCTGACATCTGTATTCTGTCCTGCAGGGTGGTATGCTGCCCTGTAGCCCTGACATCTGTATTCTGTCCTGCAGGGTGGTATGCTGCCCTGTAGCCCTGACATCTGTATTCCGTCCTGCAGGGTGGTATGCTGCCCTGACATCTGTATTCTGTCCTGCAGGGTGGTATGCTGCCCTGTAGCCCTGACATCTGTATTCTGCCCTGCAGGGTGGTATGCTGCCCTGACATCTGTATTCTGTCCTGCAGGGTGGTATGCTGCCCTGTAGCCCTGACATCTGTATTCTGCCCTGCAGGGTGGTATGTTGCCCTGTAGCCCTGACATCTGTATTCTGCCCTGCAGGGTGGTATGCTGTCCTGACATCTGTATTCTGCCCTGCAGGGTGGTATGCTGCCCTGACATCTGTATTCCGTCCTGCAGGGTGGTATGCTGCCCTGACATCTGTATTCTGTCCTGACATCTGTGACATTCCGTCCTGCAGGGTGGTATGCTGCATCTGTATTCTGTCCTGCAGCCCCTGACATCTGTATTCTGTCCTGCAGGGTGGTATGCTGCCCTGACATCTGTATTCTGTCCTGCAGGGTGGTATGCTGCCCTGTAGCCCTGACATCTGTATTCTGTCCTGCAGGGTGGTATGCTGCCCTGTAGCCCTGACATCTGTATTCTGTCCTGCAGGGTGGTACATCTGTATTCTGCCCAGGGTGTATGCTGCCCTGTAGCTGACATCTGTATTCTGCCCTGCAGGGTGGTATGCTGCCCTGAGCACATCTGTATTCTGTCCTGCAGGGTGGTATGCTGCCCTGACATCTGTATTCTGTCCTGCAGGGTGGTATGCTGCCCTGACATCTGTATTCTGCCTGACATCTGTATTCTGTCCTGCAGGGTGGTATGCTGCCCTGACATCTGTATTCTGTCCTGCAGGGTGGTATGCTGCCCTGACATCTGTATTCTGCCCTGCAGGGTGGTATGCTGCCCTGACATCTGTATTCTGTCCTGCAGGGTGTATGCCCTGACATCTGTATTCTGTCCTGCAGGGTGGTATGCTGCCCTGTAGCCCTGACATCTGTATTCTGTCCTGCAGGGTGGTATGCTGCCCTGTAGCCCTGACATCTGTATTCTGTCCTGCAGGGTGGTATGCTGCCCTGTAGCCCTGACATCTGTATTCTGTCCTGCAGGGTGGTATGCTGCCCTGAGGCTCTGACATCTGTATTCTGCCCTGCAGGGTGGTATGCTGCCCTGACATCTGTATTCTGTCCTGCAGGGTGGTATGCTGCCCTGACATCTGTATTCTGTCCTGCAGGGTGGTATGCTGCCCTGACATCTGTATTCTGTCCTGCAGGGTGGTATGCCTGACATCTGTATTCTGCCCTGCAGGGTGGTATGCTGCCCTGTAGCCCTGACATCTGTATTCTGCCCTGCAGGGTGGTATGCTGCCCTGTAGCCTGACATCTGTATTCTGCCCTGCAGGGTGGTATGCTGCCCTGACATCTGTATTCCGCCCAGGGTGACATCTGTATTCTGTCCTGCAGGGTGGTATGCCCTGACATCTGTATTCTGTCCTGCAGGGTGGTATGTTGCCCTGACATCTGTATTCTGTCCTGCAGGGTGGTATGCTGCCCTGTAGCCCTGACATCTGTATTCTGCCCTGCAGGGTGGTATGCTGCCCTGACATCTGTATTCTGTCCTGCAGGGTGGTATGCTGCCCTGTAGCCCTGACATCTGTATTCTGTCCTGCAGGGTGGTATGCTGCCCTGACATCTGTATTCTGTCCTGCAGGGTGGTATGCTGCCCTGACATCCTGCAGGGTGGTATGCTGCCCTGTAGCCCTGACATCTGTATTCTGCCCTGCAGGGTGGTATGCTGCCCTGACATCTGTATTCTGTCCTGCAGGGTGGTATGCTGCCCTGACATCTGTATTCTGCCCTGCAGGGTGGTATGCTGCCCTGTAGCCCTGACATCTGTATTCTGTCCTGCAGGGTGGTATGCTGCCCTGACATCTGTATTCTGTCCTGCAGGGTGGTATGCTGCCCTGACATCTGTATTCTGTCCTGCAGGGTGGTATGCTGCCCTGACATCTGTATTCTGCCCTGCAGGGTGGTATGCTGCCCTGTCTGTATTCTGTCCTGCAGGGTGGTATGCTGACATCTGTATTCTGTCCTGCAGGGTGGTATGCTGCCCTGTAGCCCTGACATCTGTATTCTGTCCTGCAGGGTGGTATGCTGCCCTGACATCTGTATTCTGTCCTGCAGGGTGGTATGCTGCCCTGACATCTGTATTCTGCCCTGCAGGGTGGTATGCTGCCCTGATCTGTATTCTGTCCTGCAGGGTGGTATGCTGCCCTGACATCTGTATTCTGCCCTGCAGCCCCTGAGCATCTGTATTCTGTCCTGCAGGGTGGTATGCTGCCCTGTAGCCCTGACATCTGTATTCTGTCCTGCAGGGTGGTATGCTGCCCTGTAGCCCTGACATCTGTATTCTGTCCTGCAGGGTGGTGGCTGCCCTGACATCTGTATTCTGCCCTGCAGGGTGGTATGCTGCCCTGACATCTGTATTCTGTCCTGCAGGGTGGTATGCTGCCCTGACATCTGTATTCTGCCCTGCAGGGTGGTATGCTGCCCTGTAGCCCTGACATCTGTATTCTGTCCTGCAGGGTGGTATGCTGCCCTGTGCCCTGACATCTGTATTCTGTCCTGCAGGGTGGTATGCTGCCCTGACATCTGTATTCTGTCCTGCAGGGTGGTATGCTGCCCTGACATCTGTATTCCCTGACATCTGTATTCTGTCCTGCAGGGTGGTATGCTGCCCTGTAGCCCTGACATCTGTATTCTGTCCTGCAGGGTGGTATGCTGTCCTGACATCTGTATTCTGTCCTGCAGGGTGGTATGCTGTAGCCCTGACATCTGTATTCTGTCCTGCAGGGTGGTAGGGTGGTATTCTGCCTGCAGGGTGGTATGCTGCCCTGACATCTGTATTCTGCCCTGCAGGGTGGTATGCTGCCCTGTAGCCCTGACATCTGTATTCTGCCCTGCAGGGTGGTATGCTGCCCTGTAGCCTGACATCTGTATTCTGTCCTGCAGGGTGGTATGCTGCCCTGACATCTGTATTCCCTGCAGGGTATGCTGCCCTGACATCTGTATTCTGTCCTGCAGGGTGGTATGCTGCCCTGTAGCCCTGACATCTGTATTCTGTCCTGCAGGGTGGTATGCTGCCCTGATGCTGCCTGCAGGGTGGTAGCTGCCCTGACATCTGTATTCTGCCCTGCAGGGTGGTATGCTGCCCTGATCTGTATTCTGTCCTGCAGGGTGGTATGCTGCCCTGACATCTGTATTCTGCCCTGCAGGGTGGTATGCTGCCCTGTAGCCCTGACATCTGTATTCTGTCCTGCAGGGTGGTATGCTGCCCTGCCCTGACATCTGTATTCTGTCCTGCAGGGTGGTATGCTGCCCTGTAGCCCTGACATCTGTATTCTGTCCTGCAGGGTGGTATGCTGCCCTGACATCTGTATTCTGTCCTGCAGGGTGGTATGCTGCCCTGTAGCCCTGACATCTGTATCTGTATTCTGCCCTGCATCTGGGCAGGGTGGTATGCTGCCCTGACATCTGTATTCTGTCCTGACATCTGTATTCTGTCCTGCAGGGTGGTATGCTGCCCTGTAGCCCTGACATCTGTATTCTGCCCTGCAGGGTGGTATGCTGCCCTGTAGCCCTGACATCTGTATTCTGTCCTGCAGGGTGGTATGCTGCCCTGTAGCCCTGACATCTGTATTCTGTCCTGCAGGGTGGTATGCTGCCCTGACATCTGTATTCTGTCCTGCAGGGTGGTATGCTGCCCTGTAGCCCTGACATCTGTATGCCCTGCAGGGTGGTATGCCCTGACATCTGTATTCTGTCCTGCAGGGTGGTATGCTGCCCTGTAGCCCTGACATCTGTATTCTGTCCTGCAGGGTGGTATGCTGCCCTGTAGCCCTGACATCTGTATTCTGTCCTGCAGGGTGGTATGCTGCCCTGACATCTGTATTCTGTCCTGCAGGGTGGTATGCTGCCCTGACATCTGTATTCTGCCCTGCAGGGTGGTATGCTGCCCTGTAGCCCTGACATCTGTATTCTGTCCTGCAGGGTGGTATGCTGCCCTGACATCTGTATTCTGTCCTGCAGGGTGGTATGCTGCCCTGTAGCCCTGACATCTGTATTCTGTCCTGCAGGGTGGTATGCTGCCCTGACATCTGTATTCTGTCCTGCAGGGTGGTATGTGCCCTGACATCTGTATTCTGTCCTGCAGGGTGACATCTGTATTCTGTCCTGCAGGGTGGTATGCTGTCCTGTAGCCCTGACATCTGTATTCTGCCCTGCAGGGTGGTATGCTGCCCTGTAGCCCTGACATCTGTATTCTGTCCTGCAGGGTGGTATGCTGCCCTGTAGCCCTGACATCTGTATTCTGTCCTGCAGGGTGGTATGCTGGTGACATGCTGCCCTGACATCTGTATTCTGCCCTGCAGGGTGGTATGCTGCCCTGACATCTGTATTCTGTCCTGCAGGGTGGTATGCTGCCCTGTAGCCCTGACATCTGTATTCTGTCCTGCAGGGTGGTATGCTGCCCTGACATCTGTATTCCGTCCTGCAGGGTGGTATGCTGCCCTGACATCTGTATTCTGTCCTGCAGGGTGGTATGCTGCCCTGTAGCCCTGACATCTGTATTCTGCCCTGCAGGGTGGTATGCTGCCCTGACATCTGTATTCTGTCCCTGCAGGGTGGTATGCTGCCCTGACATCTGTATTCTGTCCTGCAGGGTATGCTGCCCTGACATCTGTATTCTGTCCTGCAGGGTGGTATGCTGCCCTGACATCTGTATTCTGCCCTGACATCTGTATTCTGTCCTGCAGGGTGGTATGCTGCCCTGTAGCCCTGACATCTGTATTCTGTCCTGCAGGGTGGTATGCTGCCCTGACATCTGGGTGGTATGCTGCCCTGACATGTATTCTGCCTGCTGACATCATCTGTATTCTGTCCTGCAGGGTGGTATGCTGCCCTGACATCTGTATTCTGTCCTGCAGGGTGGTATGCTGCCCTGATATTCTGCCCTGCAGGGTGGTATGCTGCCCTGACATCTGTATTCTGTCCTGCAGGGTGGTATGCTGTCCTGACATCTGTATTCTGCCCTGCAGGGTGGTATGCTGCCCTGTAGCCCTGACATCTGTATTCTGTCCTGCAGGGTGGTATGCTGCCCTGTAGCCCTGACATCTGTATTCTGTCCTGCAGGGTGGTATGCTGCCCTGTAGCCCTGACATCTGTATTCTGTCCTGCAGGGTGGTATGCTGCCCTGTAGCCCTGACATCTGTATTCTGTCCTGCAGGGTGGTATGCTGCCCTGACATCTGTATTCTGTCCTGCAGGGTGGTATGCTGCCCTGTAGCCCTGACATCTGTATTCTGCCCTGCAGGGTGGTATGCTGCCCTGAGGGTGGTATGCTGCCCTGTAGCCCTGACATCTGTATTCTGCCCTGCAGGGTGGTATGCTGCCCTGTAGCCCTGACATCTGTATTCTGCCCTGCAGGGTGGTATGCTGCCCTGACATCTGTATTCTGCCCTGCAGGGTGGTATGCTGCCCTGACATCTGTATTCTGTCCTGCAGGGTGGTATGCTGCCCTGACATCTGTATTCTGTCCTGCAGGGTGGTATGCTGCCCTGACATCTGTATTCTGTCCTGCAGGGTGGTATGCTGCCCTGACATCTGTATTCCGTCCTGCAGGGTGGTATGCTGCCCTGTAGCCCTGACATCTGTATTCTGCCCTGCAGGGTGGTATGCTGCCCTGTAGCCCTGACATCTGTATTCCGTCCTGCAGGGTGGTATGCTGCCCTGACATCTGTATTCTGTCCTGCAGGGTGGTATGCTGCCCTGACATCTGTATTCTGCAGGGTGGTATGCTGCCCTGTAGCCCTGACATCTGTATTCTGCCCTGCAGGGTGGTATGCTGCCCTGACATCTGTATTCTGTCCTGCAGGGTGGTATGCTGCCCTGTAGCTCTGACATCTGTATTCTGCCCTGCAGGGTGGTATGCTGCCCTGTAGCTCTGACATCTGTATTCTGTCCTGCAGGGTGGTATGCTGCCCTGACATCTGTATTCTGTCCTGCAGGGTGGTATGCTGCCCTGACATCTGTATTCTGTCCTGCAGGGTGGTATGCTGCCCTGTAGCCCTGACATCTGTATTCTGCCCTGCAGGGTGGTATGCTGCCCTGACATCTGTATTCTGTCCTGCAGGGTGGTATGCTGGCCTGACATCTGTATTCTGTCCTGCAGGGTGGTATGCTGCCCTGTAGCCCTGACATCTGTATTCTGTCCTGCAGGGTGGTATGCTGCCCTGACATCTGTATTCTGTCCTGCAGGGTGGTATGCTGCCCTGACATCTGTATTCTGCCCTGCAGGGTGATCTGTATTCTGTCCTGCAGGGTGGTATGCTGCCCTGACATCTGTATTCTGCCCTGCAGGGTGGTATGCTGCCCTGACACATCTGTATTCTGTCCTGCAGGGTGGTATGCTGCCCTGTAGCCCTGACATCTGTATTCTGTCCTGCAGGGTGGTATGCTGCCCTGTAGCCCTGACATCTGTATTCTGTCCTGCAGGGTGGTATGCTGCCCTGTAGCCCTGACATCTGTATTCTGTCCTGCAGGGTGGTATGCTGCCCTGACATCTGTATGACATCTGTATTCTGCCCTGCAGGGTGGTATGCTGCCCTGACATCTGTATTCTGTCCTGCAGGGTGGTATGCTGTATTCTGCCCTGTATGCTGCCTGACATCTGTATTCTGTCCTGCAGGGTGGTATGCTGCCCTGTAGCCCTGACATCTGTATTCTGTCCTGCAGGGTGGTATGCTGCCCTGACATCTGTATTCTGTCCTGCAGGGTGGTATGCTGCCCTGACATCTGTATTCTGTCCTGCAGGGTGGTATGCTGCCCTGTAGCCCTGACATCTGTATTCTGCCCTGCAGGGTGGTATGCTGCCCTGACATCTGTATTCTGTCCTGCAGGGTGGTATGCTGCCCTGTAGCTCTGACATCTGTATTCTGCCCTGCAGGGTGGTATGCTGCCCTGTAGCTCTGACATCTGTATTCTGTCCTGCAGGGTGGTATGCTGCCCTGACATCTGTATTCTGTCCTGCAGGGTGGTATGCTGCCCTGACATCTGTATTCTGTCCTGCAGGGTGGTATGCTGCCCTGTAGCCCTGACATCTGTATTCTGTCCTGCAGGGTGGTATGCTGCCCTGACATCTGTATTCATGCAGGGTGGTATGCTGCCCTGACATCTGTATTCTGTCCTGCAGGGTGGTATGCTGCCCTGACATCTGTATTCTGCCCTGCAGGGTGGTATGCTGCCCTGACATCTGACATCTGTATTCTGTCCTGCAGGGTGGTATGCTGCCCTGTAGCCCTGACATCTGTATTCTGTCCTGCAGGGTGGTATGCTGCCCTGTAGCCCTGACATCTGTATTCTGTCCTGCAGGGTGGTATGCTGCCCTGTAGCCCTGACATCTGTATTCTGTGGTATGCTGCCCTGACATCTGTATTCTGTCCTGCAGGGTGGTATGCTGCCCTGTAGCCCTGACATCTGTATTCTGTCCTGCAGGGTGGTATGCTGCCCTGACATCTGTATTCTGTCCTGCAGGGTGGTATGCTGCCCTGTAGCCCTGACATCTGTATTCTGCCCTGCAGGGTGGTATGCTGCCCTGTAGCCCTGACATCTGTATTCTGTCCTGCAGGGTGGTATGCTGCCCTGACATCTGTATTCTGTCCTGCAGGGTGGTATGCCCCTGACATCTGTATTCTGTCCTGCAGGGTGCTGCCCTGACATCTGTATTCTGTCCTGCAGGGTGGTATGCTGCCCTGTAGCCCTGACATCTGTATTCTGTCCTGCAGGGTGGTATGCTGCCCTGACATCTGTATTCTGTCCTGCAGGGTGGTATGCTGCCCTGTAGCCCTGACATCTGTATTCTGTCCTGCAGGGTGGTATGCTGCCCTGACATCTGTATTCTGTCCTGCAGGGTGGTATGCTGCCCTGACATCTGTATTCTGCCTCTGACATCTGTATTCTGTCCTGCAGGGTGGTATGCTGCCCTGTAGCTCTGACATCTGTATTCTGCCCTGCAGGGTGGTATGCTGCCCTGTAGCTCTGACATCTGTATTCTGTCCTGCAGGGTGGTATGCTGCCCTGACATCTGTATTCTGCAGGGTGGTATGCTGCCCTGAGCCCTGACATCTGTATTCTGCCTGCAGGGTGGTATGCTGCCTGTAGCCCTGACATCTGCTGTCCTGCAGGGTGGTATGCTGCCCTGACATCTGTATTCTGTCCTGCAGGGTGGTATGCTGCCCTGACATCTGTATTCTGTCCTGCAGGGTGGTATGCTGCCCTGACATCTGTATTCTGCCCCTGACATCTGTATTCTGCCCTGCAGGGTGGTATGCTGCCCTGTAGCTCTGACATCTGTATTCTGTCCTGCAGGGTGGTATGCTGCCCTGTAGCCCTGACATCTGTATTCTGTCCTGCAGGGTGGTATGCTGCCCTGACATCTGTATTCTGTCCTGCAGGGTGGTATGCTGCCCTGTAGCCCTGACATCTGTATTCTGTCCTGCAGGGTGGTATGCTGCCCTGACATCTGTATTCTGCCCTGCAGGGTGGTATGCTGCCCTGTAGCCCTGACATCTGTATTCTGCCCTGCAGGGTGGTATGCTGCTCCTGACATCTGTATTCTGTCCTGCAGGGTGGTATGCTGCCCTGACATCTGTATTCTGTCCTGCAGGGTGGTATGCTGCCCTGACATCTGTATTCTGCCCTGCAGGGTGGTATGCTGTCCTGTAGCCCTGACATCTGTATTCTGCCCTGCAGGGTGGTATGCTGCCCTGTAGCCCTGACATCTGTATTCTGTCCTGCAGGGTGGTATGCTGCCCTGTAGCCCTGACATCTGTATTCTGTCCTGCAGGGTGGGTATGCTGTCCTGACATCTGCTGCCCTGCAGGGTGGTATGCTGCCCTGACATCTGTATTCTGTCCTGCAGGGTGGTATGCTGCCCTGTAGCCCTGACATCTGTATTCTGTCCTGCAGGGTGGTATGCTGCCCTGTAGCCCTGACATCTGTATTCCGTCCTGCAGGGTGGTATGCTGCCCTGACATCTGTATTCTGTCCTGCAGGGTGGTATGCTGCCCTGTAGCCCTGACATCTGTATTCTGCCCTGCAGGGTGGTATGCTGCCCTGACATCTGTATTCCGCCCTGCAGGGTGGTATGCTGCCCTGACATCTGTATTCTGTCCTGCAGGGTGGTATGCTGCCCTGACATCTGTATTCTGCCCTGCAGGGTGGTATGCTGCCCTGACATCTGTATTCCGTCCTGCAGGGTGGTATGCTGCCCTGACATCTGTATTCTGTCCTGCAGGGTGGTATGCTGCCCTGTAGCCCTGACATCTGTATTCTGCCCTGCAGGGTGGTATGCTGCCCTGACATCTGTATTCTGTCCTGCAGGGTGGTATGCTGCCCTGTAGCCCTGACATCTGTATTCTGTCCTGCAGGGTGGTATGCTGCCCTGACATCTGTATTCTGTCCTGCAGGGTGGTATGCTGCCCTGACATCTGTATTCTGTCCTGCAGGGTGGTATGCTGCCCTGTAGCCCTGACATCTGTATTCTGCCCTGCAGGGTGGTATGCTGCCCTGTAGCCCTGACATCTGTATTCTGCCCTGCAGGGTGGTATGCTGCCCTGACATCTGTATTCCACCTGCAGGGTGGTATGCTGCCCTGTAGCCCTGACATCTGTATTCTGTCCTGCAGGGTGGTATGCCCTGCCCTGACATCTGTATTCTGTCCTGCAGGGTGGTATGCTGCCCTGTAGCCCTGACATCTGTATTCTGTCCTGCAGGGTGGTATGCTGCCCTGACATCTGTATTCTGTCCTGCAGGGTGGTATGCTGCCCTGTAGCCCTGACATCTGTATTCTGCCTGCAGGGTGGTATGCTGCCCTGACATCTGTATTCTGCCCTGCAGGGTGGTATGCTGCCCTGACATCTGTATTCTGTCCTGCAGGGTGGTATGCTGCCCTGTAGCCCTGACATCTGTATTCTGCCCTGCAGGGTGGTATGCTGCCCTGTAGCCCTGACATCTGTATTCTGCCCTGCAGGGTGGTATGCTGCCCTGACATCTGTATTCTGTCCTGCAGGGTGGTATGCTGCCCTGACATGGTATTCTGCCCTGGTATGCTGCCTGACATCTGTATTCTGCCCTGCAGGGTGGTATGCTGCCCTGTAGCCCTGACATCTGTATTCTGTCCTGCAGGGTGGTATGCTGCCCTGTAGCCCTGACATCTGTATTCTGTCCTGCAGGGTGGTATGCTGCCCTGTAGCCCTGACATCTGTATTCCGTCCTGCAGGGTGGTATGCTGCCCTGACATCTGTATTCTGTCCTGCAGGGTGGTATGCTGCCCTGTAGCCCTGACATCTGTATTCCGTCCTGCAGGGTGGTATGCTGCCCTGACATCTGTATTCTGTCCTGCAGGGTGGTATGCTGCCCTGTAGCCCTGACATCTGTATTCTGCCCTGCAGGGTGGTATGCTGCCCTGTAGCCCTGACATCTGTATTCTGCCCTGCAGGGTGGTATGCTGCCCTGTAGCCCTGACATCTGTATTCTGTCCTGCAGGGTGGTATGCTGCCCTGACATCTGTATTCTGTCCTGCAGGGTGGTATGCTGCCCTGTAGCCCTGACATCTGTATTCTGCCCTGCAGGGTGGTATGCTGCCATCTGTATTCTGCCCTGCAGGGTGGTATGCTGCTGACATCTGTATTCTGTCCTGCAGGGTGGTATGCTGCCCTGACATCTGTATTCTGTCCTGCAGGGTGGTATGCTGCCCTGACATCTGTATTCCGTCCTGCAGGGTGGTATGCTGCCCTGACATCTGTATTCTGTCCTGCAGGGTGGTATGCTGCCCTGTAGCCCTGACATCTGTATTCTGCCCTGCAGGGTGGTATGCTGCCCTGACATCTGTATTCTGTCCTGCAGGGTGGTATGCTGCCCTGACATCTGTATTCTGTCCTGCAGGGTGGTATGCTGCCCTGACATCTGTATTCTGTCCTGCAGGGTGGTATGCTGCCCTGACATCTGTATTCTGTCCTGCAGGGTGGTATGCTGCCCTGTAGCCCTGACATCTGTATTCTGTCCTGCAGGGTGGTATGCTGCCCTGTAGCCCTGACATCTGTATTCTGTCCTGCAGGGTGGTATGCTGCCCTGACATCTGTATTCTGTCCTGCAGGGTGGTATGCTGCCCTGTAGCCCTGACATCTGTATTCTGTCCTGCAGGGTGGTATGCTGCCCTGACATCTGTATTCTGCCCTGCAGGGTGGTATGCTGCCTGACATCTGTATTCTGTCCTGCAGGGTGGTATGCTGCCCTGTAGCCCTGACATCTGTATTCTGTCCTGCAGGGTGGTATGCTGCCCTGACATCTGTACATCTATGCTGCCCTGACATCTGTATTCTGTCCTGCAGGGTGGTATGCTGCCCTGTAGCCCTGACATCTGTATTCTGCCCTGCAGGGTGGTATGCTGCCCTGTAGCCCTGACATCTGTATTCTGCCCTGCAGGGTGGTATGCTGCCCTGACATCTGTATTCTGTCCTGCAGGGTGGTATGCTGCCCTGACATCTGTATTCTGTCCTGCAGGGTGGTATGCTGCCCTGACATCTGTATTCTGCCCTGCAGGGTGGTATGCTGGCCCTGACATCTGTATTCTGCCCTGCAGGGTGGTATGCTGCCCTGTAGCCCTGACATCTGTATTCTGTCCTGCAGGGTGGTATGCTGCCCTGTAGCCCTGACATCTGTATTCTGTCCTGCAGGGTGGTATGCTGCCCTGACATCTGTATTCTGCCCTGCAGGGTGGTATGCTGCCCTGACATCTGTATTCCGTCCTGCAGGGTGGTATGCTGCCCTGCTGCCCTGACATCTGTATTCTGTCCTGCAGGGTGGTATGCTGCCCTGTAGCCCTGACATCTGTATTCTGCCCTGCAGGGTGGTATGCTGCCCTGTAGCCCTGACATCTGTATTCTGTCCTGCAGGGTGGTATGCCCTGCCCTGACATCTGTATTCTGTCCTGCAGGGTGGTATGCTGCCCTGACATCTGTATTCTGTCCTGCAGGGTGGTATGCTGCCCTGTAGCCCTGACATCTGTATTCTGCCCTGCAGGGTGGTATGCTGCCCTGACATCTGTATTCTGTCCTGCAGGGTGGTATGCTGCCCTGACCTGTATTCTGTCCTGCAGGGTGGTATGCTGCCCTGACATCTGTATTCTGCCCTGCAGGGTGGTATGCTGCCCTGAGCCCTGACATCTGTATTCCGTCCTGCAGGGTGGTATGCTGGTATGACATCTGTATTCTGTCCTGCAGCCCTGACATCTGTATTCTGTCCTGCAGGGTGGTATGCTGCCCTGACATCTGTATTCCGCCCTGCAGGGTGGTATGCTGCCCTGACATCTGTATTCTGTCCTGCAGGGTGGTATGCTGCCCTGTAGCCCTGACATCTGTATTCTGCCCTGCAGGGTGGTATGCTGCCCTGACATCTGTATTCTGTCCTGCAGGGTGGTATGCTGCCCTGACATCTGTATTCTGTCCTGCAGGGTGGTATGCTGCCCTGTAGCCCTGACATCTGTATTCCGCCCTGCAGGGTGGTATGCTGCCCTGTAGCCCTGACATCTGTATTCTGTCCTGCAGGGTGGTATGCCCTGTAGCCCTGACATCTGTATTCTGTCCTGCAGGGTGGTATGCTGCCCTGACATCTGTATTCTGTCCTGCAGGGTGGTATGCTGCCCTGTAGCCCTGACATCTGTATTCTGCCCTGCAGGGTGGTATGCTGTAGCCTGACATCTGTATTCTGTCCTGCAGGGTGGTATGCTGCCCTGACATCTGTATTCTGCCTGCAGGGTGGTATGCTGCCCTGTAGCCCTGACATCTGTATTCTGTCCTGCAGGGTGGTATGCTGCCCTGTAGCCCTGACATCTGTATTCTGTCCTGCAGGGTGGTATGCTGCCCTGACATCTGTATTCTGTCCTGCAGGGTGGTATGCTGCCCTGACATCTGTATTCTGTCCTGCAGGGTGGTATGCTGCCCTGACATCTGTATTCTGCCCAGGGTGGTATGCTGCCCTGACATCTGTATTCTGTCCTGCAGGGTGGTATGCTGCCCTGTAGCCCTGACATCTGTATTCTGCCCTGCAGGGTGGTATGCTGTCCTGACATCTGTATTCTGCCCTGCAGGGTGGTATGCTGCCCTGACATCTGTATTCTGTCCTGCAGGGTGGTATGCTGCCCTGTAGCCCTGACATCTGTATTCTGCCCTGCAGGGTGGTATGCTGCCCTGTAGCCCTGACATCTGTATTCTGCCCTGCAGGGTGGTATGCTGCCCTGACATCTGTATTCTGTCCTGCAGGGTGGTATGCTGCCCTGACATCTGTATTCTGTCCTGCAGGGTGGTATGCTGCCCTGACATCTGTATTCTGTCCTGCAGGGTGGTATGCTGCCCTGTAGCCCTGACATCTGTATTCTGCCCTGCAGGGTGGTATGCTGCCCTGTAGCCCTGACATCTGTATTCTGTCCTGCAGGGTGGTATGCTGCCCTGTAGCCCTGACATCTGTATTCTGTCCTGCAGGGTGGTATGCTGCCCTGACATCTGTATTCTGTCCTGCAGGGTGGTATGCTGTCCTGATTCTGCATCTGTATTCTGTCCTGCAGGGTGGTATGCTGCCCTGTAGCCCTGACATCTGTATTCTGTCCTGCAGGGTGGTATGCTGCCCTGTAGCCCTGACATCTGTATTCCGTCCTGCAGGGTGGTATGCTGCCCTGACATCTGTATTCTGTCCTGCAGGGTGGTATGCTGCCCTGTAGCCCTGACATCTGTATTCTGTCCTGCAGGGTGGTATGCTGCCCTGACATCTGTATTCCGCCCTGCAGGGTGGTATGCTCCTGACAGGGTGGTATGCTGCCCTGCCTGTATTCTGTCCTGCAGGGTGGTATGCCCCTGACATCTGTATTCCGTCCTGCAGGGTGGTATGCTTGCCCTGACATCTGTATTCTGTCCTGCAGGGTGGTATGCTGCCCTGTAGCCCTGACATCTGTATTCTGCCCTGCAGGGTGGTATGCTGCCCTGACATCTGTATTCTGTCCTGCAGGGTGGTATGCTGCCCTGTAGCCCTGACATCTGTATTCTGTCCTGCAGGGTGGTATGCTGCCCTGACATCTGTATTCTGCCCTGCAGGGTGGTATGCTGCCCTGTAGCCCTGACATCTGTATTCTGCCCTGCAGGGTGGTATGCTGCCCTGTAGCCCTGACATCTGTATTCTGCCCTGCAGGGTGGTATGCTGCCCTGACATCTGTATTCTGTCCTGCAGGGTGGTATGCTGCCCTGACATCTGTATTCTGTCCTGCAGGGTGGTATGCTGCCCTGACATCTGTATTCTGTCCTGCAGGGTGGTATGCTGCCCTGTAGCCCTGACATCTGTATTCTGCCCTGCAGGGTGGTATGCTGCCCTGACATCTGTATTCTGTCCTGCAGGGTGGTATGCTGCCCTGTAGCCCTGACATCTGTATTCTGCCTGCAGGGTGGTATGCCTGCAGGGCAGGGTGGTATGCTGCCCTGACATCTGTATTCTGTCCTGTATTCTGTCCTGCAGGGTGGTATGCTGCCCTGTAGCTCTGACATCTGTATTCTGCCCTGCAGGGTGGTATGCTGCCCTGTAGCCCTGACATCTGTATTCTGTCCTGCAGGGTGGTATGCTGCCCTGACATCTGTATTCTGTCCTGCAGGGTGGTATGCTGCCCTGACATCTGTATTCTGTCCTGCAGGGTGGTATGCTGCCCTGTAGCCCTGACATCTGTATTCCATCCTGCAGGGTGGTATGCTGCCCTGACATCTGTATTCTGTCCTGCAGGGTGGTATGCTGCCCTGACATCTGTATTCCGCCCTGCAGGGTGGTATGCTGCCCTGACATCTGTATTCTGTCCTGCTGGGTGGTATGCTGCCCTGACATCTGTATTCTGCCCTGCAGGGTGGTATGCTGCCCTGTAGCTCTGACATCTGTATTCTGTCCTGCAGGGTGGTATGTTGCCCTGTAGCCCTGACATCTGTATTCTGTCCTGCAGGGTGGTATGCTGCCCTGTAGCCCTGACATCTGTATTCTGTCCTGCAGGGTGGTATGCTGCCCTGTAGCCCTGACATCTGTATTCCGTCCTGCAGGGTGGTATGCTGCCCTGACATCTGTATTCCGCCCAGGGTGGTATGCTGCACATCTGTATTCTGCCCTGCAGGGTGGTATGCTGCCCTGACATCTGTATTCTGTCCTGCAGGGTGGTATGCTGCCCTGACATCTGTATTCTGTCCTGCTGGGTGGTATGCTGCCCTGACATCTGTATTCTGCCCTGCAGGGTGGTATGCTGCCCTGTAGCCCTGACATCTGTATTCTGCCCTGCAGGGTGGTATGCTGCCCTGTAGCCCTGACATCTGTATTCTGTCCTGCAGGGTGGTATGCTGCCCTGAGCCCTGACATCTGTATTCTGTCCTGCAGGGTGGTATGCTGCCCTGACATCTGTATTCTGTCCTGCAGGGTGGTATGCTGTCCTGACATCTGTATTCTGCCCTGCAGGGTGGTATGCTGCCCTGACATCTGTATTCTGTCCTGCAGGGTGGTATGCTGCCCTGTAGCCCTGACATCTGTATTCTGTCCTGCAGGGTGGTATGCTGCCCTGTAGCCCTGACATCTGTATTCTGCCCTGCAGGGTGGTATGCTGCCCTGACATCTGTATTCTGTCCTGCAGGGTGGTATGCTGCCCTGTAGCCCTGACATCTGTATTCTGCCCTGCAGGGTGGTATGCTGTCCTGACATCTGTATTCTGCCCTGCAGGGTGGTATGCTGCCCTGACATCTGTATTCCGTCCTGCAGGGTGGTATGCTGCCCTGACATCTGTATTCTGTCCTGCAGGGTGGTATGTTGCCCTGACATCTGTATTCCGTCCTGCAGGGTGGTATGTTGCCCTGACATCTGTATTCTGTCCTGCAGGGTGGTATGCTGCCCTGTAGCCCTGACATCTGTATTCTGCCCTGCAGGGTGGTATGCTGCCCTGACATCTGTATTCCGTCCTGCAGGGTGGTATGCTGCCCTGTAGCCCTGACATCTGTATTCCGTCCTGCAGGGTGGTATGCTGCCCTGACATCTGTATTCTGTCCTGCAGGGTGGTATGCTGCCCTGACATCTGTATTCTGTCCTGCAGGGTGGTATGCTGCCCTGTAGCCCTGACATCTGTATTCTGCCCTGCAGGGTGGTATGCTGCCCTGTAGCCCTGACATCTGTATTCTGCCCTGCAGGGTGGTATGCTGCCCTGACATCTGTATTCCACCCTGCAGGGTGGTATGCTGCCCTGACATCTGTATTCTGTCCTGCAGGGTGGCTGCCCTGTATCTGACATCTGTATTCTGCCCTGCAGGGTGGTATGCCCTGACATCTGTATTCTGTCCTGCAGGGTGGTATGCTGCCCTGTAGCCCTGACATCTGTATTCTGTCCTGCAGGGTGGTATGCTGCCCTGACATCTGTATTCTGTCCTGCAGGGTGGTATGCTGCCCTGTAGCCCTGACATCTGTATTCTGCCCTGCAGGGTGGTATGCTGTCCTGACATCTGTATTCTGCCCTGCAGGGTGGTATGCTGCCCTGACATCTGTATTCTGTCCTGCAGGGTGGTATGCTGCCCTGTAGCCCTGACATCTGTATTCTGCCTGCAGGGTGGTATGCTGCCCTGTAGCCCTGACATCTGTATTCCGCCCTGCAGGGTGGTATGCTGTCCTGACATCTGTATTCTGTCCTGCAGGGTGGTATGCTGCCCTGACATCTGTATTCCGTCCTGCAGGGTGGTATGCTGCCCTGACATCTGTATTCTGTCCTGCAGGGTGGTATGCTGCCCTGTAGCCCTGACATCTGTATTCTGCCCTGCAGGGTGGTATGCTGCCCTGACATCTGTATTCTGCCCTGCAGGGTGGTATGCTGCCCTGACATCTGTATTCCGTCCTGCAGGGTGGTATGCTGCCCTGACATCTGTATTCTGTCCTGCAGGGTGGTATGTTGCCCTGACATCTGTATTCCGTCCTGCAGGGTGGTATGTTGCCCTGACATCTGTATTCTGTCCTGCAGGGTGGTATGCTGCCCTGTAGCCCTGACATCTGTATTCTGCCCTGCAGGGTGGTATGCTGCCCTGACATCTGTATTCCGTCCTGCAGGGTGGTATGCTGCCCTGTAGCCCTGACATCTGTATTCTGTCCTGCAGGGTGGTATGCTGCCCTGACATCTGTATTCTGTCCTGCAGGGTGGTATGCTGCCCTGACATCTGTATTCTGTCCTGCAGGGTGGTATGCTGCCCTGTAGCCCTGACATCTGTATTCTGCCCTGCAGGGTGGTATGCTGCCCTGTAGCCCTGACATCTGTATTCTGCCCTGCAGGGTGGTCTGCCCTGACATCTGTATTCCACCCTGCAGGGTGGTATGCTGCCCTGTAGCCCTGACATCTGTATTCTGTCCTGCAGGGTGGTATGCTGCCCTGTAGCCTGACATCTGTATTCTGCCCTGCAGGGTGGTATGCTGCCCTGACATCTGTATTCTGTCCTGCAGGGTGGTATGCTGCCCTGTAGCCCTGACATCTGTATTCTGTCCTGCAGGGTGGTATGCTGCCCTGACATCTGTATTCTGTCCTGCAGGGTGGTATGCTGCCCTGTAGCCCTGACATCTGTATTCTGCCCTGCAGGGTGGTATGCTGTCCTGACATCTGTATTCTGCCCTGCAGGGTGGTATGCATGCCCTGACATCTGTATTCTGTCCTGCAGGGTGGTATGCTGCCCTGTAGCCCTGACATCTGTATTCTGCCCTGCAGGGTGGTATGCTGCCCTGAGCCCTGATCTGTATTCCGCCCTGCAGGGTGGTATGCTGTCCTGACATCTGTATTCTGTCCTGCAGGGTGGTATGCCCTGACATCTGTATTCTGTCCTGCAGGGTGGTATGCTGCCCTGACATCTGTATTCCGCCCTGCAGGGTGGTATGCTGCCCTGTAGCCCTGACATCTGTATTCTGCCCTGCAGGGTGGTATGCTGCCCTGTAGCCCTGACATCTGTATTCTGTCCTGCAGGGTGGTATGCTGCCCTGTAGCCCTGACATCTGTATTCTGCCCTGCAGGGTGGTATGCTGCCCTGACATCTGTATTCTGTCCTGCAGGGTGGTATGCTGCCCTGTAGCCCTGACATCTGTATGCCCTGCAGGGTGGTATGCTGCCCTGACATCTGTATTCTGTCCTGCAGGGTGGTATGCTGCCCTGTAGCCCTGACATCTGTATTCTGCCCTGCAGGGTGGTATGCTGCCCTGACATCTGTATTCTGTCCTGCAGGGTGGTATGCTGCCCTGTAGCCCTGACATCTGTATTCTGTCCTGCAGGGTGGTATGCTGCCCTGACATCTGTATTCTGTCCTGCAGGGTGGTATGCTGCCCTGACATCTGTATTCTGTCCTGCAGGGTGGTATGCTGCCCTGACATCTGTATTCCGTCCTGCAGGGTGGTATGCTGCCCTGACATCTGTATTCTGCCCTGCAGGGTGGTATGCTGCCCTGTAGCTCTGACATCTGTATTCTGTCCTGCAGGGTGGTATGCTGCCCTGACATCTGTATTCTGTCCTGCAGGGTGGTATGCTGCCCTGACATCTGTATTCCGTCCTGCAGGGTGGTATGCTGCCTGTAGCCCTGACATCTGTATTCTGTCCTGCAGGGTGGTATGCTGCCCTGTGTATCCTGCAGGCTGGTATGCTGCCCTGACATCTGTATTCTGCCCTGCAGGGTGGTATGCTGACATCTGTATTCTGTCCTGCAGGGTGGTATGCTGCCCTGCCCTGACATCTGTATTCTGTCCTGCAGGGTGGTATGCTGCCCTGTAGCCCTGACATCTGTATTCTGTCCTGCAGGGTGGTATGCTGCCCTGTAGCCCTGACATCTGTATTCTGTCCTGCAGGGTGGTATGCTGCCCTGTAGCCCTGACATCTGTATTCTGTCCTGCAGGGTGGTATGCTGCCCTGTAGCCCTGACATCTGTATTCCGTCCTGCAGGGTGGTATGCTGCCCTGACATCTGTATTCCGCCCTGCAGGGTGGTATGCTGCCCTGTAGCCCTGACATCTGTATTCCGCCCTGCAGGGTGGTATGCTGCCCTGACATCTGTATTCTGTCCTGCAGGGTGGTATGCTGCCCTGACATCTGTATTCTGTCCTGCAGGGTGGTATGCTGCCCTGACATCTGTATTCTGCCCTGCAGGGTGGTATGCTGCCCTGTAGCCCTGACATCTGTATTCTGCCCTGCAGGGTGGTATGCTGCCCTGTAGCCCTGACATCTGTATTCTGTCCTGCAGGGTGGTATGCTGCCCTGTAGCCCTGACATCTGTATTCTGTCCTGCAGGGTGGTATGCTGCCCTGAGCACATCTGTATTCTGTGCAGGGTGGTATGCTGCCCTGACATCTGTATTCCACCCTGCAGGGTGGTATGCTGCCCTGTAGCCCTGACATCTGTATTCTGTCCTGCAGGGTGGTATGCTGCCCTGTAGCCCATCTGTATTCTGCCCTGCAGGGTGGTATGCTGCCCTGACATCTGTATTCTGTCCTGCAGGGTGGTATGCTGCCCTGTAGCCCTGACATCTGTATTCTGTCCTGCAGGGTGGTATGCTGCCCTGACATCTGTATTCTGTCCTGCAGGGTGGTATGCTGCCCTGTAGCCCTGACATCTGTATTCTGCCCTGCAGGGTGGTATGCTGTCCTGACATCTGTATTCTGCCCTGCAGGGTGGTATGCTGCCCTGACATCTGTATTCTGTCCTGCAGGGTGGTATGCTGCCCTGTAGCCCTGACATCTGTATTCCGCCCTGCAGGGTGGTATGCTGCCCTGTAGCCCTGACATCTGTATTCCGCCCTGCAGGGTGGTATGCTGTCCTGACATCTGTATTCTGTCCTGCAGGGTGGTATGCTGCCCTGACATCTGTATTCTGTCCTGCAGGGTGGTATGCTGCCCTGACATCTGTATTCTGCCCTGCAGGGTGGTATGCTGCCCTGTAGCCCTGACATCTGTATTCTGCCCTGCAGGGTGGTATGCTGCCCTGTAGCCCTGACATCTGTATTCTGTCCTGCAGGGTGGTATGCTGCCCTGTAGCCCTGACATCTGTATTCCGTCCTGCAGGGTGGTATGCTGCCCTGACATCTGTATTCTGTCCTACAGGGTGGTATGCTGCCCTGTAGCCCTGACATCTGTATTCCGTCCTGCGGGGTGGTATGCTGCCCTGACATCTGTATTCTGTCCTGCAGGGTGGTATGCTGCCCTGTAGCCCTGACATCTGTATTCTGCCCTGCAGGGTGGTATGCTGCCCTGTAGCCCTGACATCTGTATTCTGCCCTGCAGAGTGGTATGTTGCCCTGTAGCCCTGACATCTGTATTCTGTCCTGCAGGGTGGTATGCTGCCCTGACATCTGTATTCTGTCCTGCAGGGTGGTATGCTGCCCTGTAGCCCTGACATCTGTATTCTGCCCTGCAGGGTGGTATGCTGTCCTGACATCTGTATTCTGTCCTGCAGGGTGGTATGCTGCCCTGTAGCCCTGACATCTGTATTCTGTCCTGCAGGGTGGTATGCTGCCCTGTAGCCCTGACATCTGTATTCTGCCCTGCAGGGTGGTATGCTGCCCTGACATCTGTATTCTGTCCTGCAGGGTGGTATGCTGCCCTGACATCTGTATTCTGTCCTGCAGGGTTGTATGCTGCCCTGACATCTGTATTCCGCCCTGCAGGGTGGTATGCTGCCCTGACATCTGTATTCTGTCCTGCAGGGTGGTATGCTGCCCTGTAGCCCTGACATCTGTATTCCGTCCTGCAGGGTGGTATGCTGCCCTGACATCTGATTCTGTCCTCTGGTATGCTGCCCTGTAGCCCTGACATCTGTATTCTGCCCTGCAGGGTGGTATGCTGCCCTGACATCTGTATTCTGTCCTGCAGGGTGGTATGCTGCCCTGTAGCCCTGACATCTGTATTCTGCCCTGCAGGGTGGTATGCTGCCCTGTAGCCCTGACATCTGTATTCTGCCCTGCAGGGTGGTATGCTGCCCTGACATCTGTATTCTGTCCTGCAGGGTGGTATGCTGCCCTGACATCTGTATTCCGTCCTGCAGGGTGGTATGCTGCCCTGACATCTGTATTCTGTCCTGCAGGGTGGTATGCTGCCCTGTAGCCCTGACATCTGTATTCTGCCCTGCAGGGTGGTATGCTGCCCTGACATCTGTATTCCGTCCTGCAGGGTGGTATGCTGCCCTGTAGCCCTGACATCTGTATTCCGTCCTGCAGGGTGGTATGCTGCCCTGACATCTGTATTCTGTCCTGCAGGGTGGTATGCTGCCCTGACATCTGTATTCTGTCCTGCAGGGTGGTATGCTGCCCTGACATCTGTATTCTGTCCTGCAGGGTGGTATGCTGCCCTGTAGCTCTGACATCTGTATTCTGCCCTGCAGGGTGGTATGCTGCCCTGTAGCTCTGAAATCTGTATTCTGTCCTGCAGGGTGGTATGCTGCCCTGACATCTGTATTCTGTCCTGCAGGGCGGTATGCTGCCCTGACATCTGTATTCCGTCCTGCAGGGTGGTATGCTGTCCTGTAGCCCTGACATCTGTATTCTGTCCTGCAGGGTGGTATGCTGCCCTGACATCTGTAATCTGTCCTGCAGGCTGGTATGCTGCCCTGACATCTGTATTCCGCCCTGCAGGGTGGTATGCTGCCCTGACATCTGTATTCTGTCCTGCTGGGTGGTATGCTGCCCTGACATCTGTATTCTGCCCTGCAGGGTGGTATGC
The DNA here is from genome assembly GCF_034236695.1 of Oncorhynchus nerka. Classification (NCBI taxonomy): domain Eukaryota; kingdom Metazoa; phylum Chordata; class Actinopteri; order Salmoniformes; family Salmonidae; genus Oncorhynchus; species Oncorhynchus nerka. The sequence continues at coordinate 149,642 of NC_088419.1, forward strand.
TGCCCTGTAGCTCTGACATCTGTATTCTGTCCTGCAGGGTGGTATGTTGCCCTGTAGCCCTGACATCTGTATTCTGTCCTGCAGGGTGGTATGCTGCCCTGTAGCCCTGACATCTGTATTCTGTCCTGCAGGGTGGTATGCTGCCCTGTAGCCCTGACATCTGTATTCCGTCCTGCAGGGTGGTATGCTGCCCTGACATCTGTATTCCGCCCTGCAGGGTGGTATGCTGCCCTGTAGCCCTGACATCTGTATTCCGCCCTGCAGGGTGGTATGCTGTCCTGACATCTGTATTCTGTCCTGCAGGGTGGTATGCTGCCCTGACATCTGTATTCTGTCCTGCTGGGTGGTATGCTGCCCTGACATCTGTATTCTGCCCTGCAGGGTGGTATGCTGTCCTGTAGCCCTGACATCTGTATTCTGCCCTGCAGGGTGGTATGCTGCCCTGTAGCCCTGACATCTGTATTCTGTCCTGCAGGGTGGTATGCTGCCCTGTAGCCCTGACATCTGTATTCTGTCCTGCAGGGTGGTATGCTGCCCTGACATCTGTATTCTGTCCTGCAGGGTGGTATGCTGTCCTGACATCTGTATTCTGCCCTGCAGGGTGGTATGCTGCCCTGACATCTGTATTCTGTCCTGCAGGGTGGTATGCTGCCCTGTAGCCCTGACATCTGTATTCTGTCCTGCAGGGTGGTATGCTGCCCTGTAGCCCTGACATCTGTATTCTGCAGGGTGGTATGCTGCCCTGACATCTGTATTCTGTCCTGCAGGGTGGTATGCTGCCCTGTAGCCCTGACATCTGTATTCTGCCCTGCAGGGTGGTATGCTGTCCTGACATCTGTATTCTGCCCTGCAGGGTGGTATGCTGCCCTGACATCTGTATTCCGTCCTGCAGGGTGGTATGCTGCCCTGACATCTGTATTCTGTCCTGCAGGGTGGTATGTTGCCCTGACATCTGTATTCCGTCCTGCAGGGTGGTATGTTGCCCTGACATCTGTATTCTGTCCTGCAGGGTGGTATGCTGCCCTGTAGCCCTGACATCTGTATTCTGCCCTGCAGGGTGGTATGCTGCCCTGACATCTGTATTCTGTCCTGCAGGGTGGTATGCTGCCCTGTAGCCCTGACATCTGTATTCCGTCCTGCAGGGTGGTATGCTGCCCTGACATCTGTATTCTGTCCTGCAGGGTGGTATGCTGCCCTGACATCTGTATTCTGTCCTGCAGGGTGGTATGCTGCCCTGTAGCCCTGACATCTGTATTCTGCCCTGCAGGGTGGTATGCTGCCCTGTAGCCCTGACATCTGTATTCTGCCCTGCAGGGTGGTATGCTGCCCTGACATCTGTATTCCACCCTGCAGGGTGGTATGCTGCCCTGTAGCCCTGACATCTGTATTCTGTCCTGCAAGGTGGTATGCTGCCCTGTAGCTCTGACATCTGTATTCTGCCCTGCAGGGTGGTATGCTGCCCTGACATCTGTATTCCCCCTGTAGCCCTGACATCTGTATTCTGTCCTGCAGGGTGGTATGCTGCCCTGACATCTGTATTCTGTCCTGCAGGGTGGTATGCTGCCCTGTAGCCCTGACATCTGTATTCTGCCCTGCAGGGTGGTATGCTGTCCTGACATCTGTATTCTGCCCTGCAGGGTGGTATGCTGCCCTGACATCTGTATTCTGTCCTGCAGGGTGGTATGCTGCCCTGTAGCCCTGACATCTGTATTCCGCCCTGCAGGGTGGTATGCTGCCCTGTAGCCCTGACATCTGTATTCCGCCCTGCAGGGTGGTATGCTGTCCTGACATCTGTATTCTGTCCTGCAGGGTGGTATGCTGCCCTGACATCTGTATTCTGTCCTGCAGGGTGGTATGCTGCCCTGACATCTGTATTCTGCCCTGCAGGGTGGTATGCTGTCCTGTAGCCCTGACATCTGTATTCTGCCCTGCAGGGTGGTATGCTGCCCTGTAGCCCTGACATCTGTATTCTGTCCTGCAGGGTGGTATGCTGCCCTGTAGCCCTGACATCTGTATTCTGTCCTGCAGGGTGGTATGCTGCCCTGACATCTGTATTCTGTCCTGCAGGGTGGTATGCTGCCCTGTAGCCCTGACATCTGTATTCATGGTATGCTGCCCTGACATCTGTATTCTGTCCTGCAGGGTGGTATGCTGCCCTGTAGCCCTGACATCTGTATTCTGCCCTGCAGGGTGGTATGCTGCCCTGTAGCCCTGACATCTGTATTCTGCCCTGCAGAGTGGTATGTTGCCCTGTAGCCCTGACATCTGTATTCTGTCCTGCAGGGTGGTATGCTGCCCTGACATCTGTATTCTGTCCTGCAGGGTGGTATGCTGCCCTGTAGCCCTGACATCTGTATTCTGCCCTGCAGGGTGGTATGCTGTCCTGACATCTGTATTCTGCCCTGCAGGGTGGTATGCTGCCCTGACATCTGTATTCTGTCCTGCAGGGTGGTATGCTGCCCTGTAGCCCTGACATCTGTATTCCGCCCTGCAGGGTGGTATGCTGCCCTGTAGCCCTGACATCTGTATTCTGCCCTGCAGGGTGGTATGCTGTCCTGACATCTGTATTCTGTCCTGCAGGGTGGTATGCTGCCCTGACATCTGTATTCTGTCCTGCAGGGTTGTATGCTGCCCTGACATCTGTATTCCGCCCTGCAGGGTGGTATGCTGCCCTGACATCTGTATTCTGTCCTGCAGGGTGGTATGCTGCCCTGTAGCCCTGACATCTGTATTCTGCCCTGCAGGGTGGTATGCTGTCCTGACATCTGTATTCTGCCCTGCAGGGTGGTATGCTGCCCTGACATCTGTATTCTGTCCTGCAGGGTGGTATGCTGCCCTGTAGCCCTGACATCTGTATTCCGCCCTGCAGGGTGGTATGCTGCCCTGTAGCCCTGACATCTGTATTCTGCCCTGCAGGGTGGTATGCTGCCCTGACATCTGTATTCTGTCCTGCAGGGTGGTATGCTGCCCTGACATCTGTATTCTGTCCTGCAGGGTGGTATGCTGCCCTGTAGCCCTGACATCTGTATTCTGCCCTGCAGGGTGGTATGCTGCCCTGACATCTGTATTCTGCCCTGCAGGGTGGTATGCTGCCCTGACATCTGTATTCTGTCCTGCAGGGTGGTATGCTGCCCTGTAGCCCTGACATCTGTATTCTGTCCTGCAGGGTGGTATGCTGCCCTGTAGCCCTGACATCTGTATTCCGTCCTGCAGGGTGGTATGCTGCCCTGACATCTGTATTCTGTCCTGCAGGGTGGTATGCTGTCCTGACATCTGTATTCTGCCCTGCAGGGTGGTATGCTGCCCTGACATCTGTATTCTGTCCTGCAGGGTGGTATGCTGCCCTGTAGCCCTGACATCTGTATTCTGTCCTGCAGGGTGGTATGCTGCCCTGTAGCCCTGACATCTGTATTCCGTCCTGCAGGGTGGTATGCTGCCCTGACATCTGTATTCTGTCCTGCAGGGTGGTATGCTGCCCTGTAGCCCTGACATCTGTATTCTGCCCTGCAGGGTGGTATGCTGTCCTGACATCTGTATTCTGCCCTGCAGGGTGGTATGCTGCCCTGACATCTGTATTCCGTCCTGCAGGGTGGTATGCTGCCCTGACATCTGTATTCTGTCCTGCAGGGTGGTATGTTGCCCTGACATCTGTAGTCCGTCCTGCAGGGTGGTATGTTGCCCTGACATCTGTATTCTGTCCTGCAGGGTGGTATGCTGCCCTGTAGCCCTGACATCTGTATTCTGCCCTGCAGGGTGGTATGCTGCCCTGACATCTGTATTCCGTCCTGCAGGGTGGTATGCTGCCCTGTAGCCCTGACATCTGTATTCTGTCCTGCAGGGTGGTATGCTGCCCTGACATCTGTATTCTGTCCTGCAGGGTGGTATGCTGCCCTGACATCTGTATTCTGTCCTGCAGGGTGGTATGCTGCCCTGTAGCCCTGACATCTGTATTCTGCCCTGCAGGGTGGTATGCTGCCCTGTAGGCCTGACATCTGTATTCTGCCCTGCAGGGTGGTATGCTGCCCTGACATCTGTATTCCACCCTGCAGGGTGGTATGCTGCCCTGTAGCCCTGACATCTGTATTCTGTCCTGCAAGGTGGTATGCTGCCCTGTAGCTCTGACATCTGTATTCTGCCCTGCAGGGTGGTATGCTGCCCTGACATCTGTATTCTGTCCTGCAGGGTGGTATGCTGCCCTGTAGCCCTGACATCTGTATTCTGTCCTGCAGGGTGGTATGCTGCCCTGACATCTGTATTCTGTCCTGCAGGGTGGTATGCTGCCCTGTAGCCCTGACATCTGTATTCTGCCCTGCAGGGTGGTATGCTGTCCTGACATCTGCTGCCCTGCAGGGTGGTATGCTGCCCTGACATCTGTATTCTGTCCTGCAGGGTGGTATGCTGCCCTGTAGCCCTGACATCTGTATTCTGCCCTGCAGGGTGGTATGCTGTCCTGACATCTGTATTCTGCCCTGCAGGGTGGTATGCTGCCCTGACATCTGTATTCTGTCCTGCAGGGTGGTATGCTGCCCTGTAGCCCTGACATCTGTATTCTGCCCTGCAGGGTGGTATGCTGCCCTGACATCTGTATTCTGCCCTGCAGGGTGGTATGCTGCCCTGACATCTGTATTCTGTCCTGCTGGGTGGTATGCTGCCCTGACATCTGTATTCTGCCCTGCAGGGTGGTATGCTGTCCTGTAGCCCTGACATCTGTATTCTGCCCTGCAGGGTGGTATGCTGCCCTGTAGCCCTGACATCTGTATTCTGTCCTGCAGGGTGGTATGCTGCCCTGTAGCCCTGACATCTGTATTCTGTCCTGCAGGGTGGTATGCTGCCCTGACATCTGTATTCTGTCCTGCAGGGTGGTATGCTGCCCTGTAGCCCTGACATCTGTATTCCGTCCTGCAGGGTGGTATGCTGCCCTGACATCTGTATTCTGTCCTGCAGGGTGGTATGCTGCCCTGTAGCCCTGACATCTGTATTCTGCCCTGCAGGGTGGTATGCTGCCCTGTAGCCCTGACATCTGTATTCTGCCCTGCAGGGTGGTATGTTGCCCTGTAGCCCTGACATCTGTATTCTGCCCTGCAGGGTGGTATGCTGTCCTGACATCTGTATTCTGCCCTGCAGGGTGGTATGCTGCCCTGACATCTGTATTCCGTCCTGCAGGGTGGTATGCTGCCCTGACATCTGTATTCTGTCCTGCAGGGTGGTATGTTGCCCTGACATCTGTATTCCGTCCTGCAGGGTGGTATGTTGCCCTGACATCTGTATTCTGTCCTGCAGGGTGGTATGCTGCCCTGTAGCCCTGACATCTGTATTCTGCCCTGCAGGGTGGTATGCTGCCCTGACATCTGTATTCCGTCCTGCAGGGTGGTATGCTGCCCTGTAGCCCTGACATCTGTATTCCGTCCTGCAGGGTGGTATGCTGCCCTGACATCTGTATTCTGTCCTGCAGGGTGGTATGCTGCCCTGACATCTGTATTCTGTCCTGCAGGGTGGTATGCTGCCCTGTAGCCCTGACATCTGTATTCTGCCCTGCAGGGTGGTATGCTGCCCTGTAGCCCTGACATCTGTATTCTGCCCTGCAGGGTGGTATGCTGCCCTGACATCTGTATTCCACCCTGCAGGGTGGTATGCTGCCCTGTAGCCCTGACATCTGTTTTCTGTCCTGCAAGGTGGTATGCTGCCCTGTAGCTCTGACATCTGTATTCTGCCCTGCAGGGTGGTATGCTGCCCTGACATCTGTATTCTGTCCTGCAGGGTGGTATGCTGCCCTGTAGCCCTGACATCTGTATTCTGTCCTGCAGGGTGGTATGCTGCCCTGTAGCCCTGACATCTGTATTCCGCCCTGCAGGGTGGTATGCTGCCCTGTAGCCCTGACATCTGTATTCTGCCCTGCAGGGTGGTATGCTGCCCTGTAGCCCTGACATCTGTATTCTGTCCTGCAGGGTGGTATGCTGCCCTGACATCTGTATTCCGCCCTGCAGGGTGGTATGCTGCCCTGACATCTGTATTCTGTCCTGCAGGGTGGTATGTTGTCCTGTAGCCCTGACATCTGTATTCTGTCCTGCAGGGTGGTATGCTGCCCTGACATCTGTATTCCGCCCTGCAGGGTGGTATGCTGCCCTGACATCTGTATTCTGTCCTGCAGGGTGGTATGTTGTCCTGTAGCCCTGACATCTGTATTCTGTCCTGCAGGGTGGTATGCTGCCCTGACATCTGTATTCCGTCCTGCTGGGTGGTATGCTGCCCTGACATCTGTATTCCGTCCTGCAGGGTGGTATGCTGCCCTGTAGCCCTGACATCTGTATTCTGCCCTGCAGGGTGGTATGCTGCCCTGTAGCCCTGACATCTGTATTCTGTCCTGCAGGGTGGTATGTTGTCCTGTAGCCCTGACATCTGTATTCTGTCCTGCAGGGTGGTATGTTGTCCTGTAGCCCTGACATCTGTATTCCGTCCTGCAGGGTGGTATGCTGCCCTGTAGCCCTGACATCTGTATTCTGCCCTGCAGAGTGGTATGTTGCCCTGTAGCCCTGACATCTGTATTCCGCCCTGCAGGGAAGAGTTGAGGTAAGAGTTGAATTCCCCTGGCCTATACCATTCCTGCTGAAGCAGTTTGCTGCCAACATCATTATTAGGATATAAAAGGTGCCTATGATTTGAGCAGTGTGGGTGGCGCATGCTCGCCTTCATGGGGTGTCGTACTCATAAAAAGATTTGCAGGTCTGTAAATGTGTAAAGTGATTAAAGCACATGTAGCTACTTGTGTAAGACATTTTCTAAATAAAGGTTTAATCGTTTTTAATGTGTGGATGCTTTTCTCCTTCCAGAAAACCACAGCTGATTCGAAGGGGTTGTGGTGGAATTCAAAACCATTCCGTGCTACCAGCCGCCAGGATACTCTTGTGCATCCTCTGTAGAAGTAGGTAATAGAGGAGGGGAGCCTGCTGATGAATTGACACGCTCCTCGACCAGTTTCCAGATCAAGGAGGAGAGAAGACCGAAGAGGAGAGGGGGGTTGTGTGCTACCCAGTTTTTTATCCTTTCCCAGAAGTGAACCCTTACACACTCCTTCATGCTGTCTTACATCAGCTGGCAGCACTCTCATGCAACGCTTATCCCTCAGTACAGACTCAATCGTGTCCCAGTAGGAAGACCACTGTTAACACTGAGGAGGTGTGTCCTAGTAGGAAGACCACTGTTAACACTGAGGTTGTGTGTCCTAGTAGGAAGACCACTGTTAACACTGAGGAGGTGTGTCCTAGTAGGAAGACCACTGAGGTGGTGTGTCCTAGTAGGAAGACAACTGTTAACACTGAGGTGGTGTGTCCTAGTAGGAAGACCACTGTTAACACTGAGGTGGTGTATCCTAGTAGGAAGACCACTGTTAACACTGAGGAGGTGTGTCCTAGTAGGGTCACTGTTAACACTGAGGAGGTGTGTCCTAGTAGGAAGACCACTGTTAACACTGAGGTGGTGTGTCCTAGTAGGAAGACCACTGTTAACACTGAGGTGGTGTCCTAGTAGGGTCACTGTTAACACTGAGGAGGTGTGTCCTAGTAGGAAGACCACTGTTAACACTGAGGTGGTGTGTCCTAGTAGGAAGACCACTGTTAACACTGAGGTTGTGTGTCCTAGTAGGAAGACCACTGTTAACACTGAGGAGGTGTGTCCTAGTAGGAAGACCACTGTTAACACTGAGGTGGTGTGTCCTAGTAGGAAGACCACTGTTAACACTGAGGTGGTGTGTCCTAGTAGGAAGACCACTGAGGTGGTAAGACAACTGTTAACACTGAGGTGGTGTGTCCTAGGTGTTAACACTGGTGGTGTCCATAGTAGGAAGACCACTGTTAACACTGAGGAGGTGTGTCCTAGTAGGGTCACTGTTAACACTGAGGAGGTGTGTCCTAGTAGGAAGACCACTGTTAACACTGAGGTGGTGTGTCCTAGTAGGAAGACCACTGTTAACACTGAGGTGGTGTCCTAGTAGGGTCACTGTTAACACTGAGGAGGTGTGTCCTAGTAGGAAGACCACTGTTAACACTGAGGTGGTGTGTCCTAGTAGGAAGACCACTGTTAACACTGAGGTTGTGTGTCCTAGTAGGAAGACCACTGTTAACACTGAGGAGGTGTGTCCTAGTAGGAAGACCACTGTTAACACTGAGGTGGTGTGTCCTAGTAGGAAGACCACTGTTAACACTGAGGTGGTGTGTCCTAGTAGGAAGACTACTGTTAACACTGAGGAGGTGTGTCCTAGTAGGAAGACCACTGTTAACACTGAGGTGGTGTCCTAGTAGGGTCACTGTTAACACTGAGGAGGTGTGTCCTAGTAGGAAGACCACTGAGGTGGTGTCCTAGTAGGAAGACCACTGTTAACACTGAGGAGGTGTGTCCTAGTAGGAAGACCACTGTTAACACTGAGGAGGTGTGTCCTAGTAGGAAGACCACTGTTAACACTGAGTTGGTGTCCTAATAGGGTCACTGTTAACACTGAGGAGGTGTGTCCTAGTAGGAAGACCACTGTTAACACTGAGGTGGTGTCCTAGTAGGGTCACTGTTAACACTGAGGAGGTGTGTCCTAGTAGGAAGACCACTGTTAACACTGAGGTGGTGTCCTAGTAGGGTCACTGTTAACACTGAGGAGGTGTGTCCTAGTAGGAAGACCACTGTTAACACTGAGGAGGTGTGTCCTAGTAGGAAGATTTTTGGAAAATTATGATTAAATTACTGAAAAAATCATTTTAAATGGAACTGTAACTAAGTCAAACTTATACTCTGTTTTATTATATCTGATTAACAATATGAGTTCATAAGGGATTGTGAGACACGGACAAGGAGTAATTAAAGTTAATAAACACCATTCCAACTAGGCAGAAACGAATGGGTTGTGGATTAAGTAAGCAGATAAGGTAGTTAACCTATGGTTGAACCGACGAAACTGAGCTCTGGGGTGTTTTAGATAAGGCAGTGAGTGCATTCCTAGGTTTTCTGTTAATTAGAACTGTCAGCTAAGTGGTGATCGATAATGTTGGGGGGTCAAAAGTTAAATCAGTTATGTTGTGTGACCTGTGAGTGTGTTAGTAAGTTAGAATTAACTATTAACCTCACGTTGTCCCGGTCGAGAGGAGGGAATGAAATGACGTCATGTTATTGTATGTAAACTGTTGCTCGTGGTAACGCGCTCCGGGAATACATTCTGTTACCTATTATTGATAAGACTGGTCTCCGTCTATTTTATGCAAACAAGAATCTTACAAAGTCTCATAAAATAGATGAAGGGTTTTCAAATTAAAACACATTGGCATAATTAAATTACAGTAACAGAAGACCACTGAGGTGGTGTGTCCTAGTAGGAAGACCACTGTTAACAGTGAGGTGGTGTGTCCTAGTAGGAAGACCACTGTTAGCACTGAGGTGGTGTGTCCTAGTAGGAAGACCACTGTTAACAGTGTCAGCTACCGGCATCTGAGAACAGTTAGAAGCAGCCTTGTTATGTCCTGTACTCGTGTTCCTGTGGTAGAACCGTCAGAAGCAGCCTTGTTATGTCCTGTACTCGTGTTCCTGTGGTAGAACCGTCAGAAGCAGCCTTGTTATGTCCTGTACTCGTGTTCCTGTGGTAGAACCGTCAGAAACAGCCTTGTTATGTCCTGTACTCGTGCTCCTGGGAGGCACAGGGTTTTTTGCCTTTGGGACCGAGATGTTTCTCACCATAGAGCTGCCTATGATGACAGCTGGTGATGTTGAATGGGCCGGTCTATCAGGCAGCCTCACATTCTGATGAGGCTGGGAGCTCTGAGGATCTGAACCCGAGGTAGAAGCCACCGGAGAGGGAGACAGAACCGAGGACGAAGATACAGGTATCTCCGGATCCGATCTTGAATGGGAAGCCCCCAAGGAAGAAGCCACCGGAGAGGGAGACAGAACAGAGGACGAAGATACAGGTACCTCCGTATCCGATCTTGAATGGGAAGCCCCCAAGGAAGAAGGCGCTGGAACCTCTGGGTCCAGGGTGGTAAAGCTGTTTCTGGTCTGTGTCAGATCCGGGCTCAACATCTCTAAGGAGACCCCTGTTGCCAGAGGACGCAGGCTTCGACTTCCACGGCGAGTGACGTACCTCCGTGGCTGGTTGGTTGGGTCGAGAACAGCTCCGTTCTCCAGGGAAGGGGGATACCCCTTTGGGGATGGAACCCTGCTGAGCACCGGCCAGTCGGCTGTGGGGAGCCTCAACACTTCCACCAGACCAGAGCGGTCGGCTACTGGGGTGGATGAAAAAGAAAACGTAGGCAGGCGTGGATTCCCCAGTAGCTTTGCAAGCTGTGCATCATTGAAAGTCAGCGCGGTCCACATTGTCTTGGAACAAAGCGAAGTAAACACAGCTCCTGCATCGCTGGAAACGTTCAATTGCGACCTCCTTTTGAGACCACCGAGCAAGCTAGGCTAGCTGGGCTTTCTCATCTCTCCACATTTTGCGGAATATGGAGGGATCCCGGGACAGAGAGCAGCGTTCACAGAAACTAAGCCCAACAGACCTGCAGGATTCAAAATCTAATAAAAGTATATAAAAAACATCAGCTTTACAAAAACAATAAACCGAAGTCTCTCGATCAGCTTTTGGCATTCAACACTGTATGTGAATGGTGTCTGTGTGAATCGTCTGTGTATACTGTATGTGAATGGTGTGTGTGTGAATGGTGTCTGTGTGAATCGTCTGTGTATACTGTATGTGAATGGTGTGTTTGTGAATGGTGTCTGTGTGAATCGTCTGTGTATACTGTATGTGAATGGTGTGTGTGTGAATGGTGTCTGTGTGAATCGTCTGTGTATACTGTATGTGAATGGTGTCTGTGTGAATCGTCTGTGTATACTGTATGTGAATGGTGTGTGTGTGAATGGTGTCTGTGTGAATCGTCTGTGTATACTGTATGTGAATGGTGTGTGTGTGAATGGCGTCTGTGTGAATCGTCTGTGTATACTGTATGTGAATGGTGTCTGTGTGAATCGTCTGTGTATACTGTATGTGAATGGTGTCTGTGTGAATCGTCTGTGTATACTGTATGTGAATAGTGTGTGTGTGAATGGTGTCTGTGTGAATCGTCTGTGTATACTGTATGTGAATGGTGTCTGTGTGAATCGTCTGTGTGAATCGTCTGTGTATACTGTATGTGAATGGTGTCTGTGTGAATCGTCTGTGTGAATCGTCTGTGTATACTGTATGTGAATGGTGTGTTTGTGAATGGTGTCTGTGTGAATCGTCTGTGTATACTGTATGTGAATGGTGTGTTTGTGAATGGTATCTGTGTGAATCGTCTGTGTATACTGTATGTGAATGGTGTCTGTGTGAATCGTCTGTGTATACTGTATGTGAATGGTGTGTTTGTGAATCGTCTGTGTGAATCGTCTGTGTATACTGTATGTGAATGGTATCTGTGTGAATCGTCTGTGTGAATCGTCTGTGTATACTGTATGTGAATGGTATCTGTGTGAATCGTCTGTGTATACTGTATGTGAATGGTATCTGTGTGAAATGGTTTCTGTTTGAGAGAGTGGCCAGCAGAGGGAGCTGTTTGTGTATGAACTATTATTGAGTGAATCGTGTCTGTGGGTGTGGATGGTGCCTGTGTGTGAATCTTGTCTGGGTGTGAATCATGTCTGTGTGTGAATCATGTGTGTATAATGTATGTGGATGGTGTCTCTATATGTGAATGGTGTCTCTATATGTGAATGGTGTTTGTATATGTGAATCGTGTGTTTGTGAATAGTTTCTGTTTGAGAGAGTGGCCAGCAGAGGGAGCTGTTTGTGTATGAACTATTATTGAGTCCCATGTCCATCACTTCTCTCCTCTATTGTCTCTATCCTCCTCTATTATACCCCTCCCTCCTCCTCGTTTCCCTGCAACCTCTGCTTCCAATGAATGCTACTTTGGCTAGAGTGAATGCTAGATTGGCTAGAGTGCAATCAATACTTCTCTGTAGTAGAGTTAAAAGAAACCGTGAAGTACAAAGTCAGAAACAGGTCTGTAGTAGAAAGGGGAAACAGGTCTGTAGTTGAAGTCGGTTCAGGGAACAGAATAAAAAAATGGAAAAGAACAACATTTTCCAAAAACAGATGATTTAATAACAGTTTTTTTACATTGCAGGATGTTTTTCTTCTAGTCCCACAAAAAAGCGCAACAAAGTGCCTATGCAAACCCCTCTCTGTCACTCAGAAATGTATTCCAGCATCTGAGCCGTCTGCTTACAAGCTGACAATCTGAGCCAGTGAGTGTTTAGGCTACCTGCCCCTCCCCTCCGAAGCCTAGGTTGCTGTACTCACGTTCCCATAGTCTACTGTACTGATGTTACCATAGGTTACTGTACTGCCGTTACCATAGGTTACTGTACTCACGTTCCCATAGGATACTGTACTGACGTTACCATAGGCTACTGTACTGACATTATCCTAGGCTACTGTACTGAAATTACCATAGGTTACTGTACTGAAATTACCATAGGCTACTGTATTGAAATTAACATAGGCTACTGTCCTGACATTATCATAGGTTACTGTACTGACGTTACCATAGGTTACTGTACTGATGTTACCATAGGTTACTGTTCTGATGTTGCTGTTCTAACATTACCATAGGCTACTGTACTGACTTCACCATAGGTTACTGTACTGACGTTACTGTTCTGACAATACCGTAGGCTACTAAACTGACATTACCGTAGGTTACTGTACTGGTGTTGCTGTACTGACGTTAACAAAGGCTGCTGTACTGACGTTAACAAAGGCTGCTGTACTGACGTTACCATAGGTTACTGTGCTGACGTTATCATAGGTTACTGTACTGACATTATCATAGGCTGCTGTACTGACATTATCATAGGTTACTGTCCTGACATTATCATAGGTTACTGTACTGACGTTACCATAGGTTACTGTACTGACGTTACCATAGGTTACTGTATTGACATTACCATATGTTACTGTACTGACGTTACCATAGGTCACTGTACTGACGTTACCATAGGCTACTGTACTGACGTTACCATAGGTTACTGTACTGACATTACCATAGGTTACTGTACTGAAAATAACGTAAGCTACTAAACTGACGTTACCATAGGTTACTGTTCTGATGTTACTGTACTGACGTTACCATAGGTTACTGTACTGACATTACCATAGGTTACTGTACTGACATTACCATAGGCTACTGTACTGACATTACCATAGATTACTGTACTGACGTTACCATAGGTTACTGTACTGACATTACCATAGGTTACTGTACTGACATTACCATAGGCTACTGTACTGACGTTACCATAGGTTACTGTTCTGACGTTACCATAGGTTACTGTACTGACGTTACCATAGGTTACTGTACTGACGTTACCATAGTCTACTGTACTGACATTACCATAGGTTACTGTACTCACGTTACCATAGTCTACTGTACTGACATTACCATAGGTTACTGTACTGACGTTACCATAGTCTACTGTACTGACATTACCGTAGGCTACTGTACTGACGTTACCATAGGTTACTGTTCTGACGTTACCATAGGTTACTGTTCTGACGTTACCATAGGTTACTGTTCTGATGTTGCTGTACTGACATTACCATAGGTTAGTGTACTGACATTACCATAGGTTACTGTACTGAAAATAACGTAAGCTACTAAACTGACGTTACCATAGATTACTGTACTGAAAATAACGTAAGCTACTAAACTGACGTTACCATAGGATACTGTACTGACATTATCATAGGCTACTGTACTGACGTTACCATAGGTTACTGTTCTGACGTTACCATAGGTTACTGTACTGACATTACCATAGGTTACTGTACTGACATTACCATAGGCTACTGTACTGACATTACCATAGGTTACTGTACTGACGTTACCATAGGTTACTGTACTGACATTACCATAGGTTACTGTACTGTAAATAACGTAAGCTACTGAACTGACGTTACCATAGTTTACTGTACTGATGTTACCATAGGTTACTGTTCTGACGTTACCATAGGTTACTGTTCTGACGTTACCAAAGGTTACTGTTCTGACGTTACCATAGGTTACTGTTCTGACGTTACCATAGGTTACTGTTCTGACGTTACCATAGGTTACTGTTCTGACGTTACCATAGGTTTCTGTTCTGACGTTACCATAGGTTACTGTTCTGATGTTGCTGTACTGACATTACCATAGATTACTGTACTGAAAATAACGTAAGCTACTAAACTGACGTTACCATAGGTTACTGTACTGACATTACCATAGATTACTGTACTGAAAATAACGTAAGCTACTAAACTGACGTTACCATAGGTTACTGTACTGACATTACCATAGGTTACTGTACTGAAAATAACGTAAACTACTAAACTGATGTTACCATAGGCTACTGTACTGACATTACCAGAGGTTACTGTACTGACATTACCATAGGTTACTGTACTGACATTATCATAGGTTACTGTACTGACGTTACTGTACTGATGTTACCATAGGTTACTGTACTGACGTTACCATAGGTTACTGTACTGACGTTACCATAGGTTACTGTACTGATGTTAATAACAGAGGCAACTACTGACGTTACCATAGGTTACTGTACTGACATTATCATAGGTTACTGTACTGACATTATCATAGGTTACTGTACTGACGGTACCATAGGTTACTGTACTGACGTTACCATAGGTTACTGTACTGATGTTAATAACAGAGGCAACTACTGACGTTACCATAGGTTACTGTACTGACATTACCATAGGTTACTCTACTGATGTTATCATAGGTTACTGTACTGACGGTACCATAGGTTACTCTACTGATGTTATCATAGGTTACTGTACTGACGGTACCATAGGTTACTGTACTGAAAATAATGTAAGCTACTAAACTGACGTTACCACAGTCTACTGTACTGACGTTACCATAGGTTACTGTTCTGACTTTAGCAAAGGGTAATGTTCTGACATTTCCATAGGTTACTGTACTGACAATAACGTAAGCTACTAATCTGAAGTTACCATAGGTTACTGTACTGATGCTGCTGTACTGACGTTACCATAGTCTACTGTACTGACGTTACCATAGGCTACTGTACTGACGTTCCCTTAGGCTACTGTACTGACGTTACCATAGGTTACTGTACTGACGTTACCATAGGCTACTGTACTGACGTTACCATAGGCTACTGTACTGACGTTCCCATAGGCTACTGTACTGACGTTACCATAGGTTACTGTACTGACGTTACCATAGTCTACTGTACTGACGTTACCATAGGCTACTGTACTGATGTTACCATAGGTTACTGTACTGACGTTACCATAGGCTACTGTACTGACGTTACCATAGGTTATTGTTCTGATGTTGCTGTTCTGACATTACCATAGGTTACTGTACTGACGTTACTGTTCTGACAATACCGTAGGCTACTAAACTGACATTACCATAGGTTACTGTACTGGTGTTGCTGTACTGACATTATCAATAGCTGCTGTACTGACGTTACCATAGGCTACTGTACTGACATTATGATAGGCTACTGTACTGACATTATCATAGGCTACTGTACTGACATTATCATAGGTTACTGTACTGACGTTACCATAGGCTACTGTACTGACATTATCATAGGCTACTGTACTGACATTATCATAGGCTACTGTACTGACGTTACCATAGGCTACTGTACTGACGTTACCATAGGTTACTGTACTGACGTTACCATAGGATACTGTACTGACGTTCCCATAGGTTACTGTACTGACGTTACCATAGGCTACTGTACTGACGTTACCATAGGTTACTGTACTGACATTACCATAGGTTACTGTACTGAAAATAACGTAAGCTACTAAACTGACGTTACCATAGGTTACTGTTCTGATGTTGCTGTACTTACGTTACCATAGGTTACTGTGCTGACATTACCATAGGTTACTGTACTGTAAATAACGTAAGCTACTGAACTGACGTTACCATAGGTTACTGTACTGACGTTACCATAGGTTACTGTACTGATGTTGCTGTACTGACGTTACCATAGGCTACTGTACTGACGTTACCATAGGTTATTGTTCTGATGTTGCTGTTCTGACATTACCATAGGTTACTGTACTGACGTTACTGTTCTGACAATACCGTAGGCTACTAAACTGACATTACCATAGGTTACTGTACTGGTGTTGCTGTACTGACATTATCAATAGCTGCTGTACTGACGTTACCATAGGCTACTGTACTGACATTATCATAGGCTACTGTACTGACATTATCATAGGTTACTGTACTGACGTTACCATAGGCTACTGTACTGACATTATCATAGGCTACTGTACTGACATTATCATAGGCTACTGTACTGACGTTACCATAGGCTACTGTACTGACGTTACCATAGGTTACTGTACTGACGTTACCATAGGATACTGTACTGACGTTCCCATAGGTTACTGTACTGACGTTACCATAGGCTACTGTACTGACGTTACCATAGGTTACTGTACTGACGTTCCCATAGGCTACTGTACTGACGTTACCATAGGCTACTAAACTGACGTTACCATAGGCTACTGTACTGACGTTACCATAGGTTACTGTACTGACATTACCATAGGTTACTGTACTGAAAATAACGTAAGCTACTAAACTGACGTTACCATAGGTTACTGTTCTGATGTTGCTGTACTTACGTTACCATAGGTTACTGTACTGACATTACCATAGGTTACTGTACTGAAATAACGTAAGCTACTGAACTGACGTTACCATAGGTTACTGTACTGACGTTACCATAGGTTACTGTACTGATGTTGCTGTACTGACGTTACCATAGGTTACTGTACTGACATTACCATAGGTTACTGTACTGACGTTACCATAGGATACTGTACTGACGTTACCATAGGTTACTGTTCTGATGTTGCTGTACTGACGTTACCATAGGTTACTGTACTGACATTATCATAGGATACTGTACTGACGTTACCATAGGTTACTGTACTGACATTACCATAGGTTACTGTTCTGATGTTGCTGTACTGACGTTACCATAGGTTACTGTTCTGATGTTGCTGTACTGACGTTACCATAGGTTACTGTACTGACATTACCATAGGTTACTGTACTGAAAATAACGTAAGCTACTAAACTGACATTATCATAGGTTACTGTTCTGACGTTACCATAGGCTACTGTGCTGATGTTACCATAGGATACTGTTCGGATGTTGCTGTTCTGACATGACCCTAGGCTGCTGTACTGACGTTACCATAGGTTACTGTACTGATATAACCATATGTTACTGTACTGACGTTACCATAGGTTATTGTACTGACGTTCCCATAGGCTACTGTACTGACGTTACCATAGGCTACTAAACTGACGTTACCATAGGCTACTGTACTGACGTTACCATAGGTTACTGTACTGACATTACCATAGGTTACTGTACTGAAAATAACGTAAGCTACTAAACTGACGTTACCATAGGTTACTGTTCTGATGTTGCTGTACTGACGTTACCATAGGTTACTGTACTGACATTACCATAGGTTACTGTACTGTAAATAACGTAAGCTACTGAACTGACGTTACCATAGGTTACTGTACTGACGTTACCATAGGTTACTGTACTGATGTTGCTGTACTGACGTTACCATAGGCTACTGTACTGACGTTACCATAGGTTATTGTTCTGATGTTGCTGTTCTGACATTACCATAGGTTACTGTACTGACGTTACTGTTCTGACAATACCGTAGGCTACTAAACTGACATTACCATAGGTTACTGTACTGGTGTTGCTGTACTGACATTATCAATAGCTGCTGTACTGACGTTACCATAGGCTACTGTACTGACATTATCATAGGCTACTGTACTGACATTATCATAGGTTACTGTACTGACGTTACCATAGGCTACTGTACTGACATTATCATAGGCTACTGTACTGACATTATCATAGGCTACTGTACTGACATTACCATAGGCTACTGTACTGACGTTACCATAGGCTACTGTACTGACGGGTTACTGTACTGACGTTACCATAGGATACTGTACTGACGTTCCCATAGGTTACTGTACTGACGTTACCATAGGCTACTGTACTGACGTTACCATAGGTTACTGTACTGACGTTCCCATAGGCTACTGTACTGACGTTACCATAGGCTACTAAACTGACGTTACCATAGGCTACTGTACTGACGTTACCATAGGTTACTGTACTGACATTACCATAGGTTACTGTACTGAAAATAACGTAAGCTACTAAACTGACGTTACCATAGGTTACTGTTCTGATGTTGCTGTACTTACGTTACCATAGGTTACTGTGCTGACATTACCATAGGTTACTGTACTGAAAATAACGTAAGCTACTGAACTGACGTTACCATAGGTTACTGTACTGACGTTACCATAGGTTACTGTACTGATGTTGCTGTACTGACGTTACCATAGGTTACTGTACTGACATTACCATAGGTTACTGTACTGACGTTACCATAGGATACTGTACTGACGTTACCATAGGTTACTGTTCTGATGTTGCTGTACTGACGTTACCATAGGTTACTGTACTGACATTATCATAGGATACTGTACTGACGTTACCATAGGTTACTGTACTGACATTACCATAGGTTACTGTTCTGATGTTGCTGTACTGACGTTACCATAGGTTACTGTTCTGATGTTGCTGTACTGACGTTACCATAGGTTACTGTACTGACATTACCATAGGTTACTGTACTGAAAATAACGTAAGCTACTAAACTGACATTATCATAGGTTACTGTTCTGACGTTACCATAGGCTACTGTGCTGATGTTACCATAGGATACTGTTCTGATGTTGCTGTTCTGACATGACCCTAGGCTGCTGTACTGACGTTACCATAGGTTACTGTACTGATGTTACCATTAGCTACTGTACTGACGTTACCGTTGGTTACTGTACTGATATAACCATATGTTACTGTACTGACGTTACCATAGGTTATTGTACTACCGTTACCGTAGGTTACTGTTCTAATGTTGCTGTTCTGACATGACCCTAGGCTGCTGTACTGACGTTACCATAGGTTACTGTACTGACGTTACCATAGGCTACTGTACTGACGTTACCATAGGTTATTGTACTCCCGTTACCGTAGGTTACTGTACTGATGACTGACATTAACAAAGATTACTGTACTGAAAATAACGTAAGCTACTAAACTGACGTTACCATAGGTTACTGTTCTGATGTTGCTGTACTGACGTTACCATAGGTTACTGTGCTGACATTACCATAGGTTACTGTACTGAAAATAACGTAAGCTACTGAACTGACGTTACCATAGGTTACTGTACTGACGTTACCATAGGTTACTGTACTGATGTTGCTGTACTGACGTTACCATAGGTTACTGTACTGACATTACCATAGGTTACTGTACTGACGTTACCATAGGATACTGTACTGACGTTACCATAGGTTACTGTTCTGATGTTGCTGTACTGACGTTACCATAGGTTACTGTACTGACATTATCATAGGATACTGTACTGACGTTACCATAGGTTACTGTACTGACATTACCATAGGTTACTGTTCTGATGTTGCTGTACTGACGTTACCATAGGTTACTGTTCTGATGTTGCTGTACTGACGTTACCATAGGTTACTGTACTGACATTACCATAGGTTACTGTACTGAAAATAACGTAAGCTACTAAACTGACATTATCATAGGTTACTGTTCTGACGTTACCATAGGCTACTGTGCTGATGTTACCATAGGATACTGTTCTGATGTTGCTGTTCTGACATGACCCTAGGCTGCTGTACTGACGTTACCATAGGTTACTGTACTGATGTTACCATTAGCTACTGTACTGACGTTACCGTTGGTTACTGTACTGATATAACCATATATTACTGTACTGACGTTACCATAGGCTGCTGTGCTGACGTTACTATACTGACATTCCCATAGGTTACTGTTCTGACATTATCATAGGTTACTGTACTGACGTTACCATAGGTTACTGTACTGACGTTACCATAGGTTACTGTACTGACGTTCCCATAGGCTGCTGTGCTGACATTATCATAGGTTACTGTTCTGACGTTACCATAGGTTACTGTACTGACGTTACCATAGGTTACTGTACTGACATTACCATAGGTTACTGTACTGACGTTACCATAGGTCACTGTACTGACGTTACCATAGGCTACTGTACTACCGTTACCATAGGTTACTGTACTGACGTTACCATAGGTCACTGTACTGACGTTACCATAGTCTACTGTACTGACATTACCATAGGTTACTGTACTGACGTTACCATAGGATACTGTACTGACATTACCATAGGTTACTGTACTGACGTTACCATAGGTCACTGTACTGACGTTACCATAGGTCACTGTACTGACGTTACCATAGGCTACTGTACTGATATTACCATAGGATACTGTACTGACATTACCATAGGTTACTGTACTGACGTTACCATAGGTCACTGTACTGACGTTACCATAGGTCACTGTACTGACGTTACCATAGTCTACTGTACTGATATTACCATACTGTACTGACGTTACCATAGGTTACTGTACTGACATTACCATAGGTTACTGTACTGACATTACCATAGGTTACTGTTCTGAAAATAACGTAAGCTACTAAACTGACGTTACCATAGGCTACTGTACTGACATTACCATAGGTTACTGTACTGAAAATAACGTAAGCTACTAAACTGACGTTACCATAGGTTACTGTACTGACATTACCATAGGTTACTGTACTGAAAATAACGTAAGCTACTAAACTGACGTTACCATAGGTTACTGTTCTGATGTTGCTGTACTTACGTTACCATAGGTTACTGTACTGACATTACCATAGGTTACTGTACTGAAAATAACGTAAGCTACTGAACTGACGTTACCATAGGTTACTGTACTGACGTTACCATAGGTTACTGTACTGATGTTGCTGTACTGACGTTACCATTGGTTACTGGACTGACATTTGTCATAGGCTACTGTACTGACGTTACCATAGGTTACTGTACTGACATTACCATAGGTTACTGTACTGACGTTACCATAGGTTACTGGACTGAAAATAACGTAAGCTACTAAACTGACGTTACCATAGGTTACTGTTCTGATGTTACCATAGGCTACTGTGCTGATGTTATCATAGGTTACTGTTCTGATGTTGCTGTACTGACGTTACCATAGGTTACTGTTCTGATGTTGCTGTACTGACGTTACCATAGGTTACTGTACTGAAAATAACGTAAGCTACTAAACTGACATTACCATAGGTTACTGTACTGACGTTACCATAGGTCACTGTACTGACGTTACCATAGTCAACTGTACTGACATTACCATAGGTTACTGTACTGACGTTACCATAGGATACTGTACTGACATTACCATAGGTTACTGTACTGACGTTACCATAGGTCACTGTACTGACGTTACCATAGGTCACTGTACTGACGTTACCATAGGCTACTGTACTGATATTACCATAGGATACTGTACTGACATTACCATAGGTTACTGTACTGACGTTACCATAGGTCACTGTACTGACGTTACCATAGGTCACTGTACTGACGTTACCATAGTCTACTGTACTGACGTTACCATAGGTTATTGTACTGACATTACCATAGGTTACTGTACTGACATTACCATAGGTTACTGTTCTGAAAATAACGTAAGCTACTAAACTGACGTTTCCATAGGCTACTGTACTGACGTTACCATAGGTTACTGTACTGACGTTACCATAGGTTACTGTACTGAAAATAACGTAAGCTACTAAACTGACGTTACCATAGGTTACTGTACTGACATTACCATAGGTTACTGTACTGAAAATAACGTAAGCTACTAAACTGACGTTACCATAGGTTACTGTACTGACATTACCATAGGTTACTGTACTGAAAATAACGTATGCTACTAAACTGACGTTACCATAGGTTACTGTTCTGATGTTGCTGTACGTTACGGTTACTACCATAGGTTACTGTACTGACATTACCATAGGTTACTGTACTGAAAATAACGTAAGCTACTGAACTGACGTTACCATAGGTTACTGTACTGACGTTACCATAGGTTACTGTACTGATGTTGCTGTACTGACGTTACCATTGGTTACTGGACTGACATTTGTCATAGGCTACTGTACTGACGTTACCATAGGTTACTGTACTGACATTACCATAGGTTACTGTACTGACGTTACCATAGGTTACTGGACTGAAAATAACGTAAGCTACTAAACTGACGTTACCATAGGTTACTGTTCTGACGTTACCATAGGCTACTGTACTGATGTTATCATAGGTTACTGTTCTGATGTTGCTGTACTGACGTTACCATAGGTTACTGTTCTGATGTTGCTGTACTGACGTTACCATAGGTTACTGTACTGAAAATAACGTAAGCTACTAAACTGACATTATCATAGGTTACTGTTCTGACGTTACCATAGGCTACTGTGCTGATGTTATCATAGGATACTGTTCTAATGTTGCTGTTCTGACATGACCCTAGGCTGCTGTACTGACGTTACCATAGGTTACTGTACTGATGTTACCATTAGCTACTGTACTGACGTGACCGTTGGTTACTGTACTGACGTTACCATAGGTTACTGTACTGAAAATAACGTAAGCTACTAAACTGACGTTACCATAGGTTACTGAACTGACGTTACCATAGGCTACTGTACTGACGTTACTATACTGACGTTCCCATAGTCTACTGTACTGACGTTACCATAGGTTACTGTACTGACGTTACCATAGGCTACTGTACTGACGTTACCATAGGCTACTGTACTGACGTTACCATAGGCTACTGTACTGACGTTACCATAGGTTACTGTACTGACGTTACCATAGGCTACTGTACTGACGTTACTATACTGACGTTCCCATAGTCTACTGTACTGACGTTACCATAGGTTACTGTACTGACGTTACCATAGGTTACTGTACTGACGTTACCATAGGCTACTGTACTGATGTTACCATAGGCTACTGTACTGACGTTACCATAGGTTACTGTACTGACGTTACCATAGGTTACTGTACTGATGTTGCTGTACTGACGTTACCATAGGTTACTGTACTGATATTACCATAGGTTACTGTACTGACGTTACCATAGGATACTGTACTGACGTTACCATAGGTTACTGTTCTGATGTTGCTGTACTTACGTTACCATAGGTTACTGTACTGACATTACCATAGGTTACTGTACTGAAAATCACGTAAGCTACTAAACTGACGTTACCATAGGTTACTGTACTGACGTTACCATAGGTTACTGTACTGATGTTACCATAGGTTACTGTACTGACATTACCATAGGCTACTGTACTGACGTTACCATAGGTTACTGTACTGACGTTACCATAGGTTACTGTACTGATGTTGCTGTACTGACGTTACCATAGGTTACTGTACTGACATTACCATAGGTTACTGTACTGAAAATAACGTAAGCTACTAAACTGACGTTACCATAGGTTACTGTACTGACGTTACCATAGGTTACTGTACTGATGTTACCATAGGTTACTGTACTGACATTACCATAGGTTACTGTACTGACGTTACCATAGGATACTGTACTGACGTTACCATAGGTTACTGTTCTGATGTTGCTGTACTGACGTTACCATAGGTTACTGTACTGACATTATCATAGGATACTGTACTGACGTTACCATAGGTTACTGTACTGACATTACCATAGGTTACTGTTCTGATGTTGCTGTACTGACGTTACCATAGGTTACTGTACTGACGTTACCATAGGTTACTGTACTGAAAATAACGTAAGCTACTAAACTGACGTTTCCATAGGTTACTGTTCTGATGTTGCTGTACTGACGTTACCATAGGTTACTGTACTGACATTACCATAGGTTACTGTACTGAAAATAACGTAAGCTACTAAACTGACGTTACCATAGTCTACTGTACTGACGTTACCATAGGCTACTGTACTGACGTTCCCATAGGCTACTGTACTGATGTTACCATAGGCTACTGTACTGACGTTACCATAGGCTACTGTACTGACGTTACCATAGGCTACTGTACTGACGTTACCATAGGCTACTGTACTGACATTATCATAGGTTACTGTTCTGACGTTACCATAGGTTACTGTACTGACGTTACCATAGGTTACTGTTCTGATGTTACCATAGGTTACTGTTCTAATGTTGCTGTTCTGACATGACCCTAGGCTGCTGTACTGACCTTACCATATGTTACTGTACTGATATAACCATATGTTACTGTACTGACGTTACCATAGGTTCCTGTACTGACGTTACCATAGTCTACTGTACTGACGTTACCATAGGTTACTGTACTGACGTTACCATAGGTTACTGTACTGACGTTACCATAGGCTACTGTACTGACGTTACCATAGGCTACTGTACTGACATTACCATAGGTTACTGTACTGACGTTACCATAGGTTACTGTACTGAAAATAACGTAAGCTACTAAACTGACGTTACCATAGGCTACTGAACTGACATTACCATAGGTTACTGTACTGACGTTACCATAGGTTACTGTACTGACATTACCATAGGTTACTGTACTGACATTACCATAGGTTACTGTACTGACGTTACCATAGGTTACTGTACTGAGAATAACGTAAGCTACTAAACTGACGTTACCATAGGCTACTGTACTGACGTTACCATAGGTTACTGTACTGACGTTACCATAGGTTACTGTGCTGATGTTACCATAGGTTACTGTTCTGATGTTGCTGTTCTGACATTACTATAGGCTACTGTACTGACTTCACCATAGGTTACTGTACTGACGTTACTGTTCTGACAATACCGTAGGCTACTAAACTGACATTACCGTAGGTTACTGTACTGGTGTTGCTGTACTGACGTTAACAAAGGCTGCTGTACTGACATTATCAATAGCTACTGTACTGACATTATGATAGGCTACTGTACTGACATTATCATAGGCTACTGTACTGACATTATGATAGGCTACTGTACTGACGTTACCATAGGCTACTGTACTGACATTATCATAGGCTACTGTACTGACATTATGATAGGCTACTGTACTGACGTCACCATAGGCTACTGTACTGATGTTACCATAGGTTACTGTATTGACTTTATCGTAGGTTACTGTACTGATGTTACCATAGGCTACTGTACTGACATTACCATAGGCTACTGTTCTGATGTTACCACAGTCTACTGTACTGACGTTACCATAGGTTACTGTTCTGACAATAACGTAAGCTACTAAACTGACGTTACCACAGTCTACTGTACTGACGTTACCATAGGTTACTGTTCTGACTTTAGCAAAGGGTAATGTTCTGACATTACCATAGGCTACTAAACTGACGTTACCGTATTTTACTGTACTGACAATAACGTAAGCTACTAATCTGAAGTTACCACAGGTTACTGTACTGATGCTGCTGTACTGACGTTACCATAGTCTACTGTACTGACGTTACCATAGGCTACTGTACTGACGTTCCCATAGGCTACTGTACTGACGTTACCATAGGTTACTGTACTGACGTTACCATAGGCTACTGTACTGACGTTCCCATAGGCTACTGTACTGACATTCCCATAGGCTACTGTACTGACGTTACCATAGGATACTGTACTGACGTTACCATAGGCTACTGTACTGACGTTACCATAGGCTGCTGTACTGACGTTACCATAGGCTACTGTACTGACGTTACCATAGGTTACTGTACTGACGTTACCATAGGTTACTGTACTGACGTTACTATACTGACGTTCCCATAGGCTACTGTGCTGATGTTACCATAGGTTACTGTTCTAATGTTGCTGTTCTGACATGACCCTAGGCTGCTGTACTGACGTTACCATAGGTTACTGTACTGACATTACCATAGTCTACTGTACTGACGTTACCACAGGTTACTGTACTGATGCTGCTGTACTGACATTATCATAGGTTACTGTACTGACGTTACCATAGGTCACTGTACTGACGTTACCATAGTCTACTGTACTGACGTTACCATAGGCTACTGTACTGACGTTACCATAGGTCACTGTACTGACGTTACCATAGGCTACTGTACTGACGTTACCATAGTCTACTGTACTGACGTTACCATAGGCTACTGTACTGACGTTACCATAGGTTATTGTACTACCGTTACCGTAGGTTACTGTACTGACAATAACGTAAGCTACTGAACTGACGTTACCATAGGTTACTGTACTGACGTTACCATAGGTTACTGTACTGATGTTGCTGTACTGACGTTACCATAGGTTACTGTACTGACATTACCATAGGTTACTGTACTGACGTTACCATAGGATACTGTACTGACGTTACCATAGGTTACTGTTCTGATGTTGCTGTACTGACGTTACCATAGGTTACTGTACTGACATTATCATAGGATACTGTACTGACGTTACCATAGGTTACTGTACTGACATTACCATAGGTTACTGTTCTGATGTTGCTGTACTGACATTACCATAGGTTACTGTACTGACGTTACCATAGGCTACTGTACTGAAAATAACGTAAGCTACTAAACTGACGTTACCATAGGTTACTGTACTGACGTTACCATAGGTTACTGTTCTAATGTTGCTGTTCTGACATGACCCTAGGCTACTGTACTGACGTTACCATAGGCTACTGTACTGATGTTACCATAGGCTACTGTACTGACGTTACCATAGGTTACTGTACTGACATTACCATAGGTTACTGTACTGACGTTACCATAGGCTACTGTACTGACGTTACCATAGGTTACTGTACTGACGTTCCCATAGGCTACTGTACTGACGTTACCATAGGTTACTGTACTGACGTTACCATAGGATACTCTACTGACGTTACCATAGGCTACTGTACTGACGTTATCATAGGTTACTGTTCTGACGTTACCATAGGCTACTGTACTGACGTTACCATAGTCTACTGTGCTGATGTTACCATAGGTTACTGTTCTGATGTTGCTGTTCTGACATGACCCTAGGCTGCTGTACTGACGTTACCATAGGTTACTGTACTGATGTTACCATTAGCTAATGTACTGACGTTACCGTTGGTTACTGTACTGATATAACCATATGTTACTGTACTGACGTTACCATAGGTTACTGTACTGACATTACCATAGGCTACTGTACTGACGTTACCATAGGTTACTGTACTGACATTACCATAGTCTACTGTACTGACGTTACCATAGGCTACTGTACTGACGTTACCATAGGCTACTGTACTGACGTTACCATAGGTTACTGTACTGACATTACCATAGTCTACTGTACTGACGTTACCATAGGCTACTGTACTGACGTTACCATAGTCTACTGTACTGACGTTACCATAGTCTACTGTACTGACGTTACCATAGGCTACTTTACTGACGTTACCATAGGCTACTGTACTGACGTTACCATAGGCTACTGTACTGACGTTACCATAGGCTACTGTACTGATGTTACCATAGGCTACTGTACTGACGTTACCATAGGTTACTGATCTGATGTTACTGTACTGACATTACCATAGGTCACTGTACTGTGACGTCATTTCCGGTCACAACTTGCAGGCTTGTTTTTGAGTTGCTGTGCGTTTTGTTGCCAACCTATTTTGCTACCTGACAACTTTATGGTTTTCACTTTTTAATTACCGTTCATATATTTATTTATTTTTTCCTCAACTTTTTCACTCCGGACGCTTTATCTGGACACGATTCGTCAGGACCTCCAACAGCCGAAGCTAAGTAGTAACATTAACATGATGCCTTCTAATTGCAGCCGCTGTGCTCGCCTTACGGCGAGGATAGCTGTACTGCAAGCCCAGCTTCAGACGCAATCGTTAGGCAAGGGTAATTTCAGTGTAGGAAAGGATGAAACAGCGTCTGTGCCACCAGTAAGTACAGATAGTAGTATAAATCCCCTGGCACAGTCCCCGCAGCCGGACAACTTTCTCACGGTTTCTGGAAGGAAATGCTGTAGGAACGCTCAACCGGTGTCGCTCATTCAGCCGACAGAAACTTTCAACCGGTTTTCCCCATTAAGCAGCGGGTCAGAGGCCGAGTCTTCTCTGGTCTCTACTCCTCCCGTTACGGGGTCTGAGACGCCGAAGCTTCCCACCATTAGCTCTGACAGATTGAAAACTCTAGTCATTGGCGACTCCATTACCCACAGTATTAGACTTAAAACGAATCATCCAGCGATCATACACTGTTTACCAGGGGGCAGGGCTACCGACGTTAAGGCTAATCTGTTTACCAGGGGGCAGGGCTACCGACGTTAAGGCTAATCTGTTTACCAGGGGGCAGGGCTACCGACGTTAAGGCTAATCTGAAGATGGTGCTGGCTAAAGCTAAAACTGGCGAGTGTAGAGAGTATAGAGATATTGTTATCCACGTCGGCACCAACGATGTTAGGATGAAACAGTCAGAGATCACCAAGCGCAACATAGCTTCTGCGTGCATATCAGCTAGAAAGATGTGTCGGCATCGAGTAATTGTCTCTGGCCCCCTCCCAGTTAGGGGGAGTGATGAGCTCTACAGCAGTCTCACAACTCAATCGCTGGTTGAAAACTGTTTTCTGCCCCTCCCAAAAGATAGAATTTGTAGATAATTGGCCCTCTTTCTGGGACTCACCCATAAACAGGACCAAGCCTGACCTGCTGAGGAGTGACGGACTCCATCCTAGCTGGAGGGGTGCTCTCATCTTATCTACCAACATAGACAGGGCTCTAACTCCTCTAGCTCCACAATGAAATAGGGTGCAGGCCAGGCAGCAGGCTGTTAGCCAGCCTGCCAGCATAGTGGAGTCTGCCACTAGCATAGTCAGTGTAGTCAGCTCAGCTATCACCATTGAGACCGTGTCTGTGCCTCGACCTAGGTTGGGCAAAACTAAACATGGCGGTGTTCGCCTTAGCAATCTCACTAGGATAAAGACCACCTCCATTCCTGGCATTACTGAAAGAGATCATGATACCTCACATCTCAAAATAGGGCTACTTAATGTTAGATCCCTTACTTCAAAGGCAATTATAGTCAATTAACTAATCACTGATCATAATCTTGATGTGATTGGCCTGACTGAAACATGGCTTAAGCCTGATGAATTTACTGTGTTAAATGAGGCCTCACCTCCTGGCTACACTAGTGACCATGTCCCCCGTGCATCCCGCAAAGGCGGAGGTGTTGCTAACATTTACGATAGCAAATTTCAATTTACAAAAAAAAAAAATGACGTTTTCGTCTTTTTGAGCTTCTAGTCATGAAATCTATGCAGCCTACTCAATCACTTTTATAGCTACTGTTTACAGGCCTCCTGGGCCATATACAGCTTTTCTCACTGAGTTCCCTGAATTCCTATCGGACCTTGTAGTCATAGCAGATAATATTCTAATCTTTGGTGACTTTAATATTCACATGGAAAAGTCCACAGACCCACTCCAAAAGGCTTTCTGAGCCATCATCGACTCAGTGGGTTTTGTCCAACATGTCTCTGGACCCACTCACTGTCACAGTCATACGCTGGACCTAGTTTTGTCCCATGGAATAAATGTTGTGGATCTTAATGTTTTTCCTCATAATCCTGGACTATCGGACCACCATTTTATTACGTTTGCAATTGCAACAAATAATCTGCTCAGACCCCAACCAAGGAACATCAAAAGTCGTGCTATAAATTCACAGACAACACAAAGATTCCTTGATGCCCTTCCAGACTCCCTCTGCCTACCCAAGGACACCAGAGGACAAAAATCCGTTAACCACCTAACTGAGGATCTCAATTTAACCTTGCGCAATACCCTAGATGCAGTTGCACCCCTAAAAACTAAAAAAATGTCTCATAAGAAACTAGCTCCCTGGTACACAGAAAATACCCGAGCTCTGAAGCAAGCTTCCAGAAAATTGGAACGGAAATGGCGCCACACCAAACTGGAAGTCTTCCGACTAGCTTGGAAGGACGGTACCGTGCAGTACCGAAGAGCCCTTACTGCTGCTCGATCATCCTAATTTCTAACTTAATTGAAAATAAGAACAATCCGAAATTCCTTTTTGATACTGTCGCAAAGCTAACTAAAAAGCAGCATTCCCCAAGAGAGGATGACTTTCACTTTAGCAGTGATAAATTCATGAACTTCTTTGAGGAAAAGATTATGATTATTAGAAAGCAAATTACGGACTCCTCTTTAAACCTGCATATTCCTCCAAACCTCAGTTGTCCTGAGTCTGCACAACTCTGCCAGGACCTAGGATCAAGAGAGACGCTCAAGTCTTTTAGTACTATATCTCTTGACACAATGATGAAAATAATCATGGCCTCTAAACCTTCAAGCTGCATACTGGACCCTATTCCAACTAAACTACTGAAAGAGCTGCTTCCTGTGCTTGGCCCTCCTATGTTGAACATAATAAACGGCTCTCTATCCACTGGATGTGTACCAAACTCACTAAAAGTGGCAGTAATAAAGCCTCTCTTGAAAAAGCCAAAATATAAAAAACTATCGGCCTATATCGAAATCTTCCATTCCTCTCAAAAATTTTAGAGAAGGCTGTTGCGCAGCAACTCACTGCCTTCCTGAAGACAAACAATGTAGTCATAGCGATGCTTCAGTCTGGTTTTAGACCCCATCATAGCACTGAGACGGCACTTGTGAAGGTGGTAAATGACATTTTAATGGCATCGGACCGAGGCTCTGCATCTGTCCTCGTGCTCCTAGACCTTAGTGCTGCTTTTGATACCATCGATCACCACATTCTTTTGGAGAGATTGGAAACCCAAATTGGTCTACACGGACATGTTCTGGCCTGGTTTAGATCTTATCTGTCGGAAAGATATCAGTTTGTCTCTGTGAATGGTTTGTCCTCTGACAAATCAACTGTAAATTTCGTGTTCCTCAAGGTTCTGTTTTAGGACCACTATTGTTTTCACTATATATTTTACCTCTTGGGGATGTTATTCGAAAACATAATGTAAACTTTCACTGCTATGCGGATGACACACAGCTGTACATTTCAATGAAACATGGTGAAGCCCCAAAATTGCCCTCGCTAGAAGCATGTGTTTCAGACATAAGGAAGTGGATGGCTGCAAACTTTCTACTATTAAACTCGGACAAAACAGAGATGCTTGTTCTAGGTCCCAAGAAACAAAGAGATCTTCTGTTGAATCTGACAATTAATCTTAATGGTTGTACAGTCGTCTCAAATAAAACTGTGAAGGACAAATCGGCGTTACTCTGGACCCTGATCTCTCTTTTGAAGAACATATCAAGACCATTTCGAGGACAGCTTTTTTCCATCTACGTAACATTGCAAAAATCAGAAACTTTCTGTCCAAAAATGATGCAGAAAAATTAATCCATGCTTTTGTCACTTCTAGGTTAGACTACTGCAATGCTCTATTTTCCGGCTACCCGGATAAAGCACTAAATAAACTTCAGTTAGTGCTAAATACGGCTGCTAGAATCCTGACTAGAACCAACAAATTTGATCATATCAAACCAGTGCTAGCCTCCCTACACTGGCTTCCTGTCAAGGCAAGGGCTGATTTCAAGGTTTTACTGCTAACCTACAAAGCATTACATGGGCTTGCTCCTACCTATCTCTCTGATTTGGTCCTGCCGTACATACCTACTCATACGCTATGGTCACAAGACACAGGCCTCCTAATTGTCCCTAGAATTTCTAAGCAAACAACTGGAGGCAGGGCGTTCTCCTATAGAGCTACATTTTTATGGAATGGTCTGCCTCCACATGTGAGAGACGCAAACTCGGTCTCAACCTTTAAGTCTTTACTGAAGACTCATCTCTTCAGTGGGTCATATGATTGAGTGTAGTCTGGCCCAGGAGTGTGAAGGTGAACGGAAAGGCTCTGGAGCAACGAACCACCCTTGCTGTCTCTGCCTGGCCGGTTCCCCTCTTTCCACTGGGATCCTCTGCCTCTAACCCTAATACAGGGGCTGAGTCACTAGCTTACTAGGGCTCTTTCATACCGTCCCTAGGAGGGGTGCGTCACTTGAGTGGGTTGAGTCACTGATGTGATCTTCCTGTCTGGGTTGGCGTCCCCCTTGGGTTGTGCCGTGGCGGAGATCTTTGTGGTCTATACTCGGGCTTGTCTCAGGATGGTAAGTTGGTGGTTGAAGATATCCCTCTAGTGGTGTGGGGGCTGTTCGTTGGCAAAGTGGGTGGGGTTATATCCTTCCTGTTTGGCCCTGTTCGGGGGTGTCATCGGATGGGGCCACAATGTCTCCTGACCCCTCCTGTCTCAGCCTCCAGTATTTATGCTGCAGTAGTTTATGTGTCGGGGGGCTAGGGTGAGTTTGTTATATCTGAAGTACTTCTCCTGTCCTATCCTGTGTGAATTTAAGTATGCTCTCCCTAATTCTCTCTTTCTCTCTTCCTTTCTCTCTCTCGGAGGACCTGAGCCCTAGGACCATGCCTCAGGACTACCGGGCATGATGACTCCTTTGCTGTCCCCGGTCCACCTGGCCGTGCTGCTGCTCCAGTTTCAACTGTTCTGCCTTATTATTATTCTACCATGCTGGTCATTTATGAACATTTGAACATCTTGGCATCTCTTTAGATACCAGTATTTATGTTGACCCACCAGATCCTTCAGACTATATTGAAACCACTATGTTTGTATGTATGTATGTATGTATGTATGTATGTATGTATGTATGTATGTATGTATGTATGTATGTATGTATGTATGTTGTATGTATGTATGTATGTGTATGTGTGTGTGTGTGTTTGATTGTGTGTGTGTGGTTGTGTAGGTGAGAGAAGATTGCAGGTTCCTGATCCCTCCTCCAGTTCTTCTTCGATGCTGTAAAGGAGACTCATCCCCTTCCTGTCCTAGCCCCGCCCCCAGCCCGCCGATCCCACCCTGCTTCCCCCGGACACATCTCTCATGCTACTCCTCTGGAACAACACACACACACACACACACACACACACACACACACACACACACACACACACACACACACACACACACACACACACACACACACACACACACACACACACACACACACACACACACACACACACACACACACACACACACACACACACACACACACACACACACACACACACACACACACACACACACACACACACACACACACACACACACACACACACACACACACACACACACACACACACACACACACACACACACACACACACACACACACACACACACACACACACACACACACACACACACACACACACACACACACACACACACACACACACACACACACACACACACACACACACACACACACACACACACACACACACACACACACACACACACACACACACACACACACACACACACACACACACACACACACACACACACACACACACACACACACACACACACACACACACACACACACACACACACACACACACACACACACACACACACACACACACACACACACACACACACACACACACACACACACACACACACACACACACACACACACACACACACACACACACACACACACACACACACACACACACACACACACACACACACACACACACACACACACACACACACACACACACACACACACACACACACACACACACACACACACACACACACACACACACACACACACACACACACACACACACACACACACACACACACACACACACACACACACACACACACACACACACACACACACACACACACACACACACACACACACACACACACACACACACACACACACACACACACACACACACACACACACACACACACACACACACACACACACACACACACACACACACACACACACACACACACACACACACACACACACACACACACACACACACACACACACACACACACACACACACACACACACACACACACACACACACACACACACACACACACACACACACACACACACACACACACACACACACACACACACACACACACACACACACACACACACACACACACACACACACACACACACACACACACACACACACACACACACACACACACACACACACACACACACACACACACACACACACACACACACACACACACACACACACACACACACACACACACACACACACACACACACACACACACACACACACACACACACACACACACACACACACACACACACACACACACACACACACACACACACACACACACACACACACACACACACACACACACACACACACACACACACACACACACACACACACACACACACACACACACACACACACACACACACACACACACACACACACACACACACACACACACACACACACACACACACACACACACACACACACACACACACACACACACACACACACACACACACACACACACACACACACACACACACACACACACACACACACACACACACACACACACACACACACACACACACACACACACACACACACACACACACACACACACACACACACACACACACACACACACACACACACACACACACACACACTACACACACACACACACACACACACACACACACACACACACCTCTGCTCTCCCTGCCCGACAGCCTGGCCAATCCCCAACCAGCGCAGGCCACCTGGGCGGAGCCATGGAGCTGTAACTCCTCATCCTGGCTGAGACATCCGCCGCCGATCTGTCTGTGCTCTCATTGGAGGAGGTGTCTGCCAGTCAGAGGATCAAAGCAGCTGGTTCAACCAATCAGAAGGCACACGCGCCTTTCAGAGGTGGCGGGGGGCGTGTTCCAGAGAGAGCGTGTTGACGGGAGCCTCCTGGTGCGGCTTGATGAGAAGACCCTGTCACATGACTTCCACCAGTTTATACAGGGCTGGAGGCCCAAGATATAACACAAACACACAGCTGCCTGTCTTTACTATGTGCCTGTTCACCATAGAGCCATCCTAAATGTGCCTTCTGATTGGTTGAACCAGCTGCTTGAGCCTTCTGATTGGTTAGAGGAGAGATATTGACTTGGAGGGTGATCAGTGAAAAGCAGCAGACAGCCCAGAGACAGACAGGTCTTACCAACCCAGCGTTGCTCTCATTTCCTCTATCTGAACTCTTCCTCCTTTGTTATGGATCTGTAACCGAGGAGACAGAGGGTGTTCTGCTGTAACTACAGACTGTAGTTTACTAACCAATGGCTGCTAAAGCCGGTCCCCATGGTAACCACTGGCTGCTACAGGTGGTTGCTGTAGCAATTTGCTATGGTAAGGGCTCCTGTATGGTATTGGTCTCTTTATTGTTAGTGATATTGATTTATTAAAGGTGCTCCATGAAGCCACCAATTGATCATTTATTGTTTATAATGAAAACCTGAAATAGCTGATGACATGTTGCATAGAACACGTTTCACCAGAGCATGTACTGTATATAAGCCACAGTGTCACGTTCTGACCTTTATTTCCTTTGTTTTGTCATTATTTAGTATGGTCAGGGCGTGAGTTGGGTGGGCAGTCTATGTTTGTTTTTCTATGTTTTGGGGTATTTCTATGTTTCGGCCTAGTATGGTTCTCAATCAGAGGCAGGTGTCATTAGTTGTCTCTGATTGAGAATCATACTTAGGTAGCCTCGGTTTCACTGTGAGTTTGTGGGTGATTGTTCCTGTCTCTGTGTTTTGCACCAGATAGGGCTGTTTTTGGTTTTCCACGTTTATTGTTTTGTAGTGTTCATGTTTATCTGTTTTTATTAAACATGAGTCAATATAACCACGCTGTGTTTTGGTCCTCTACTTCACCACAGGAAAACCCTGACACACAGACAGTTAGTTCTAATATGGTCTAAAGTTAAGGATGTCAGAAATCATTACATTGAGACTTAAATAACCTCTCAGTGGAGGCCAGTCATCCAGTAAATTACCTCAGACGATACACACACAAACATGTTTAGTGCCAACATTCTTCCCTGACTTCACTGGTAGCCACAGTCTGATACAGATAGACAGACAGGCTGCATTCACATGGGGACGTGAATATACAGAACAAAGGTAGCCCAGAAGCGGTAAGGCTGGCAAAAAGGGTTGAAGGAGAGATGAGGTGTGCAGGGTTACTTGTGGAACTTCCTAGTTGGGTCCTTGGCATGGTCCAATAGCAGCTGACAGGGTGAGAACTGATTACAAGAAACATCCTCATGACATCTTCCTTAACATTAACACCTAGACAACACAGTTAGTCAGTCACCTAGACAACACAGTTAGTCAGTCACCTAGACAACACAGTTAGTCAGTCACCTAGACAGTCAGTCACCTAGACAACACAGTTAGTCAGTCAGCTAGACAGTCAGTCAGCTAGACAGTCAGTCACCTAGACAACACAGTTAGTCAGTCACCTAGACAACACAGTTAGTCAGTCATCTAGACAACACAGTTAGTCAGTCACCTAGACAACACAGTTAGTCAGTCACCTAGACAGTCAGTCACCTAGACAACACAGTTAGTCAGTCACCTAGACAACACAGTTAGTCAGGCACCTAGACAGCACAGTTACAGCCAGTCACCTTCTAGGCAGAGTTCCTCTGTCCAGTGCCTGTGTTCTTTTGCCCATCTTAATCTTTTCTTTTTATTGGCCAGTCTGAGATATGGCCTTTTCTTTGCAACTCTGCCTAGAAGGCCAGCATCCCAGAGTTGCCTCTTCACTGTTGACGTTGAGACTGGTGATTATATAAACATATAGATTCAATGGTTGTAAAGACTGGAAGAGATCAGTCTTTATTAGAGATCTCTAATAAAGAGATACTCTGCTTTTTTGACACCACACTCCACAAAGCAAGTTCTACCGGCTCTAGTTTAGTCTAATCTTGATTATTGTCCAGTCATATGGTCAAGTGCTGCAAGGAAAGACCTAGTTAAGCTGGATTGTAATCAGGGGCTGATATAAATTCTATACATGACAGCCTCTCTTGACTAAGAGATGAGGAGAGACTGACTACATCACCTCTTTTATTTATAAGAAACATTCATGTCAAATGTCAAATGGTTTGCCTAGTCAACTCACACACAGCACTGATACACACACTTACCCTAACATAAAAGCGAAAGGGGTCTTTTCACAGTCCCCATATCCAGAACAAATTCTAGAAAGCGTTCAGTATTATATAGAGCCCTTATTGCATGGAACTCCCTTCTATCTCATATTGCTCAGATGAACAGCTAACCTGGTTTAAAAAGGCAGATAAAGGAACACCTCACGGCACAACACCTCTCCCCTATTGGACCTAAATAGTTTGTGTATGTATTGATATGTAATATTTGTGTGCCGTTTTTAAAATGTATGCAGTTCTGTCCTTGAGCTGCTCTTGTCCATTAATGTTCTGTATTATGTCATGTTTTATGTAGACACCAGGAAGAGTAGCTGCTGCTTTTGCAACAGCTACTGGGGATCCTTATAAAACACCAAAAATACCAAGCACCTTGAAGATAGTAACCTCGTGGAGAACCAGGCTTCCCTCGGCGTGACAACAAGGTGATTTTGGTATGAGAGACTAGATGATAACAGATGAGTCAGATTAAACACTGACTGTCATAATGTCACATAATGTTACCCATCCTGCACTTCTGTGTCTGTGTGTCTCCTAGTAACCCCAGCAGTACCACTTGTTCAAGACATCTCATTTCCCCAGTAAAACCCTCATTTGGTTGTGTGTGTACTGTCTAGGCATGTGTGTGTTCGTGTGCGTGTGTGTGTGTGTGTACTGTCTAGGCATGTGTGTGTTCGCGTGTGTGTGTGTGTGTGTGTGTGTGTGTGTGTGTGTGTGTGTGTGTGTGTGTGTGTGTGTGTGTGTGTGTGTGTGTGTGTGTGTGTGTGTGTGTGTGTGTGTGTGTGTGTGTGTGTGTGTGTGTGTGTGTGTGTGTGTGTGTGTGTGTGTGTGTGTGTGTGTGTGTGTGTGTGTGTTGTCTAGGCATGTGTGTGTTAGCGTGTGTGTGTGTGTGTGTGCGTGTGCTCCAGGGTTTGTTAATGCAGCCTAGTTGTCACAGGGAACAGGCAGGGAAATATAACCAATGTTTTACTGTTGAGGCAAAACGAAGCTCAATGTAAATAGCAGCATGTTTTGTTCTGAAGCTTCAAACCGTTTCCACTCTGCGAGACGTGGAGACGTGGAGACGGGTAGAGACAACGCTGGAGCCTCCCTGCCTATCTGCCGCTCTGCGTAACTTTGATCAGACTGCAGCCTTTTATATGGGGTGACTGGAGGATGCTTCGCTGCTGTCACCACAAATATACCTCACACTAAACATCACACACACACACACACTCCTCGAAGCGCGAGGGGGCAAAGGAAGGAAGGAGGGAGGAGGAAGGGAGGGAGACTCTCATCTTGTCCTAAGGGGCTCAGACGGGAGACACCTGCTGAAAGTTCATGTTGGGTCAGGATCTGGCGTAGAGGACACGTCCCCGTCCTGCCTGGTGTAAATGGTAAAGGCTGGTGGCTGTAGTTTAATGGTGTACCAATTGAACGCCACAGGGAATCTGAACGTATCTATGACATAAACAATGCAGGCTGTTCTGGAGTGTGTATCTATACACTGTGTATGAGCAGGATAACTGAGCTTAATGGATCTGTGTCTGTCAGGACAACACACTGCTGACACACTACACTCTGACTACACCCTGACTTACACTCTAACCACACACTAACTACACTCTATCCACACACTAACTACACCCTGACTTACACTCTAACCACACTCTAACTACACTCTAACCACACACTAACTACACCCTGACTACACTCTGACTACACTCTAACTACACACTAACTACACCCTGACTACACTCTGACTACACCCTGACTTACACTCTAACCACACACTAACTACACTCTAACCACACACTAACTACACTCTAACTACACTCTAACCACACACTAACTACACTCTAACTACACTCTAACCACACACTAACTACACTCTAACCACACACTAACTACACTCTAACCACACACTAACTACACTCTAACTACACTCTAACCACACACTAACTTACACTCTAACCACACACTAACTACACTCTAACCACACACTAACCACACCCTGACTACACTCTAACCACACACTAACTACACCCTGACTAACTCTGACTACACCCTGACTTACACTCTAACCACACACTAACTACACTCTAACCACACACTAACTACACCCTAACCACACACTGACTACACCCTAACTACACTCTAACCACACACTAACTACACTCTAACCACACTCTGACCACACACTAACTACACTCTAACCACACACTAACTACACTCTAACCACACACTAACTACACTCTAACTACACTCTAACCACACACTAACTTACACTCTAACCACACACTAACTACACTCTAACCACACACTAACTACACCCTGACTACACTCTAACCACACACTAACTACACCCTGACTACACTCTGACTACACCCTGACTTACACTCTAACCACACACTAACTACACTCTAACCACACACTAACTACACTCTAACCACACACTAACTACACCCTGACTACACACTAACTACACTCTGACTACACTCTAACCACACACAAACGTCACTCTAACTACACACTAACTACACTCTAACCACACACTAACTACACTCTAACCACACACTAACTACACTCTAACCACACACTAACTACACCCTGACTACACACTAACTACACTCTGACTACACTCTAACCACCCTCTAACTACACTCTAACCACTATACACATTACACACACTGCTGACACACACTATACACACAAACACTATACACACTACACACACTACACACACATACTATACACACACTATACACACAAACACTATACACACTACACACCTACACACATACTATACACACTACACTATACACACTACACACACACTACACACACATACTATACACACTACACACACACTATACACACAAACACTATACATACTACACACCTACACACATACTATACACACTACACTATACACACTACACACCTACACACATACTATACACACTACACTATACACACTACACACACACTATACATACAGACACTACACACACACTATACATACAAACACTATACACACACTATACACACAAACACTACACACACACTATACACACAAACGCTACACACAAACTATACACACACTATACACACACTAAACACACTATACACACTACACACACACTAAACACACTATACACACACTATACACACACTATATACACACTGTACACACACTTTACACACACTATACACACACTATACATACACTATACACACACTATACACACTATACACACACTATACACACTACACACACACTATACAAACTATACACACACTACACACACACTATACATACACTATACACACACGCGCTATACATACACACAAACAAGCAAGCAAGGACACACACACTGGTACCTCACTTATAGGTAGATTGCAGAGTGTGAGTGGTGCGAGTGAATTATGGGTAATTGGCTGTCCAGAGCAGCTGTGTGTATCCAGAGTTCATTATGTTCTCATAACGTTCTGTTAGTTCTGTGGAGGCTGATCTCCTGTCGGGGTTGTGAATGTTATCGATCAGACTGAGACGCTGCAAGTAGACTGGACACCACAGACGCCTTACCTCACTAGATACATGGACACCCCTCATTAAAGGATGGTAGTATAACTCTGTCTTTCACACACACACACACACACACACACACACACACACACACACACACACACACACACACACACACACACACACACACACACACACACACACACACACACACACACACACACACACACACACACACACACACACACACACACACACACACACACACACACACACACACACACACACACACACACACACACCGGAGGGAAGAGGGTGGAGGGCAAACTGAATAGGGCGGAGGGAATAGGGTCTAGGGCGGAGGGAATAGGGTCTAGGGCGGAGGAAGTATGATCGAGGGAGATGGGCGGAGGGAGGAGGGAGGAGGGAGATTACAGGAGGGTTGAGGGAGATGGGCGGAGGGAGGAGGGAGATTACAGGAGGGTTGAGGGAGATGGGCGGAGGGAGGAGGGAGATTACAGGAGGGTTGAGGGAGATGGGAGGAGGTAAATGGGAGGAGGGCAATAGGAGTAGAGTCTAGGGCGGAGGGAATAGGGTCAAGGGAGATGGGCAGAAGGAGATGGGAGATGGTAGGGAGGAGGGCAATGGGAGTAGGGTCTAGGGCGGAGGGAATAGGAAATAGGGCAGAGGGAGGAGGGCGGAGGGAGATGACAGGAGGGTTGAGGGAGATGGGTGGAGGGAGGAGGGAGATTACAGGAGGGTTGAGGGAGATGGGAGGAGGTAAATGGGAGGAGGGCAATAGTAGGAGACGTATGTGTGTGTAGGAGACGTGTGTGTATGTAAGATGTGTGTGTGTGTGTAAGATGTGTGTGTGTAGGAGACGTGTGTGTGTGAAGGAGACGTGTGTGTGTGTGTAAGATGTGTGTGTGTGTGTGTAGGAGATGTGTGTGTGTGTAGGAGACGTATGTGTGTGTAGGAGACGTGTGTGTGTGTAGGAGACGTGTGTTTGTAAGATGTGTGTGTGTAGGAGACGTGTGTGTGTGAAGGAGACGTGTGTGTGTGTGTAAGATGTGTGTGTGTGTAGGAGACATGTGTGTGTGTAAGATGTGTGTGTGTAGGAGACGTGTGTGTGTGAAAGATGTTTGTGTGTGGAGACGTGTGTGTGTGTGTGTAAGATGTGTGTGTGTAGGAGACATGTGTGTGTGTGAAAGATGTGTGTGTGTAGGAGACGTATGTGTGTGTAGGAGACGTGTGTGTGTGTGAAAGATGTCAGTCTGACAGGCTGTGTTGTGTCAGTCTATGTGGTGTCGAAACCAGACATTAACAGCTCCTGTCATTCTGCTGACAACATTTCCCATGGTGCTGCTGGCGTTTGTCAACAACCCTGTCACTGCCACGACAGCCCCAACCCAGGAGCTCCACGGAGAGGGTGTGTGTGTGTTTCTTAGACTGAAGAACCAAAATGAGCTGTCACTCCAATTCCCAGGATGCCTTGCTGTTTAACATAGCTCTAGTGTGTGGGCCGGTAACACACACATACACATTTACTAGTACAAACACACACTGTGAGATAATTAAGCAGAGCATTGGCTCCCCCTGACGCGGAGCAGAGCTCATCTACATTTTGGCCTCCGGCACCCGGTTAGGAGCTACGCCTGGCGGAGGGAGAGATGGATGACGGAGAGCGGGAGGTAGGATGGAGGGATGAGGGAGCGAGAGAGAGAGAGAGAGAGAAATAGAGAGAGAAAAAGAAAGAGAGCGAGAGAGAGAGAGGGTAATGAGCCAATTAGCCAGCTGGATGGATGAGTGACTGACAGCCTTCTGACACACTACTACCTGAGCTACACACACGCACGCACACAC
This sequence comes from Oncorhynchus nerka, assembly GCF_034236695.1. Taxonomy (NCBI): domain Eukaryota; kingdom Metazoa; phylum Chordata; class Actinopteri; order Salmoniformes; family Salmonidae; genus Oncorhynchus; species Oncorhynchus nerka. The sequence goes on from NC_088419.1 coordinate 192,264, forward strand.
GCACACACACACTGTACCTCTTGTTTCTCTGTTTGTTTCTTTTGTTCTGTGTCTCCATGGCGATGCCCTCAGTAAGTTGGGTATTAAGGGATGCTATGAGCAGCAGACCTGTTGTCCAATCACATTGCCAGCAACGCTCAACTCGCCACCAATGATGACACCTGCTGTGCTGTTGTCCCTCCCTTCCTCAATCTCTGTCTCAATCCCTCACAACATTCTTTCCTCCCTTGTCCTCCATGCATTTATCAAATCAAATGTATTTATATAGCCCTTCGTAAATCAGCTGATATCTCAAAGTGCTGTACAGAAACCCAGCCTAAAACCCCAAACAGCAAGCAATGCAGGTGTTGAAGCACGTTGGCCAGGAAAAACTCCCTAGAAAGGCCAAAACCTAGGAAGAAACCTAGAGAGGAACCAGTCTATGTGGGGTGGCCAGTCCTCTTCTGGCTGTGCCGGGTAGAGATTATAACAGAACATGGCCAAGATGTTCAAATGTTCATAAATGACCAGCATGGTCAAATAATAGGTCTGGGACAGATAGCACATCCGGTGAACAGGTCAGGATTCCATAGCCGCAGGCAGACCAGTTGAAACTGGAGCAGCAGCACGGCCAGGTGGACTGGGGACAGCAAGGAGTCATCATGCCAGGTAGTCCTGAGGATTGGTCCTAGGGCTCAGGTCCTCTGAGAGAGAGAAAGAAAGAGAGAATTAGAGAGAGCATACTTAAATTCACACAGGACACCGAATAAGACAGGAGAAGTACTCCAGATATAACAAACTGACCCTAGCCCCCCGACACATAAACTACTGCAGTATAAATACTGGAGGCTGAGACAGGAGGGGTCAGGAGACACTGTGGCCCCATCCGATGATACCCCCAGACAGGGCCAAACAGGCAGGATATAACCCCACCCACTTTGCCAACGCACAGCCCCCACACCACTAGAGGGATATCTTCAACCACCAACTTACCATCCTGAGACAAGGCCGAGTATAGCCCACAAAGATCTCCACCACGGCACAACCCAAGGGGGGGTCACGTCAGTGACTCAACCCACTCATGTGGCACACCTCTCCTGGGGACGGCATGGAAAAGCCATTGTGTCTGACACTGAGGGAGAGAGAGACTGACACTGAGGGAGAGAGAGACTGAACCTGAGGGAGAGAGAGACTGACACTGAGAGAGAGACTGACACTGAGGGAGAGAGAGACTGACACTGAGGGAGAGAGAGATTGACACTGAGGGAGAGAGAGACTGACACTGAGAGAGAGAGAGACTGACACTGAGAGAGAGAGAGACTGACACTGAGGGAGAGAGAGACTGACACTGAGAGAGAGAGACTGACACTGAGAGAGAGAGAGGGACTGACACTGAGATAGAGAGAGATTGACACTGAGGGAGAGAGACACTGACACTGAGAGAGAGAGACTGACACTGAGGGAGAGAGAGATTGAACCTGAGGGAGAGAGAGACTGACACTGAGAGAGAGATTGACACTGAGGGAGAGAGAGACTGACACTGAGAGAGAGAGATTGACACAGAGAGAGAGAGACTGACACTGAGGGAGAGATAGACTGACAGAGAGAAAGAGACTGAACCTGAGGGAGCGAGAGACTGACACTGAGGGAAAGAGAGACTGAACCTGAGGGAGAGAGAGACTGACACTGAGGGAGAGAGAGACTGAACCTGAGGGAGAGAGAGACTGACACTGAGAGAGAGATTGACACTGAGAGAGAGATTGACACTGAGGGAGAGAGAGACTGAACCTGAGGGAGAGAGAGACTGACACTGAGAGAGAGAGAGAGACTGACACTGAGGGAGAGAGAGAAAGACTGACACTGAGGAGAGAGAGACTGACACTGAGGGAGAGAGAGAAAGACTGACACTGAGGGAGAGAGAGACTGACACTGAGAGAGTGAGAGAGACTGACACTGAGGGAGAGAGAGACTGACACTGAGGGAGAGAGAGACTGACACTGAGGGAGAGAGAGACTGACACTGAGGGAGAGACTGACACTGAGGGAGAGAGAGACTGACACTGACGGAGAGAGAGATTGACACAGAGAGAGAGAGACTGACACTGAGGGAGAGAGAGACTGACACAGAGAGAAAGAGAGACTGAACCTGAGGGAGAGAGAGACTGACACTGAGGGAAAGAGAGACTGAACCTGAGGGAGAGAGAGACTGACACTGAGGGAGAGAGAGATTGAACACTGAGGGAGAGAGAGACTGACACTGAGGGAGAGAGAGATTGACACAGAGAGAGAGAGACTGACACTGAGGGAGAGATAGACTGACACTGAGGGAGAGAGAGACTGACACAGAGAGAGAGAGACTGAACCTGAGGGAGAGAGAGACTGACACTGAGAGAGAGACTGACACTGAGGGAGAGAGAGACTGAACCTGAGGGAGAGAGAGACTGACACTGAGAGAGAGATTGACACTGAGAGAGAGATTGACACGGAAGGAGAGAGAGACTGACACTGAGAGAGAGAGAGAGAGAGAGAGACTGCCACTGAGGGAGAGAGAGACTGAACCTGAGGGAGAGAGAGACTGACACTGAGAGAGAGACTGACACTGAGGGAGAGAGAGACTGAAACTGAGGGAGAGAGTGAGCAAGTAGCCAAAGCAAGTTAGACAAACTTGCTGCTGTGATAGGTTATCTATCATCATAAACAATATCATAACCGCCATCGATAAGAGACATTACTGTGCAGCCGTATTCATCGACCTGGCTAAGGATTTCGACTCTGTCAATCACAACATTCTTAGTAGCAGACTCAACAGCCTTGGATTCTCAAATGATTGCCTCGCCTGGTTCACCAACTACTTCTCTGATAGAGTTCAGTGTGTCAAATCAGAGGGCCTGTTGTCCGGACCTCTGGCAGTCTCTATGGGGGTGCCACAGGGTTCAAATCTTGGGCCGACTCTCTTCTCTGCATACATCAATGATGTCGCTCTTGCTGCTGGTGAGTCTCTGATCCACCTCTACGCAGACGACACCAGTCTGTATACTTCTGGCCCTTCTATGGACACTGTGTTAACAAACCTCCTATGTGCTTCAATGCCATACAACTCCCCTGCCGTGGTCTCCAACTGCTCTTAAATGCAAATAAATCTAAATGCATGCTCTTCAACAGATCTCTTCCCGCACCTGTCCGCCCGTCCAGCATCATTACTCTGGACGGTTCTGACTTAGAATATGTGAACAACTACAAATACCTAGGTGTCTGGTTAGACTGTAAACTCTCCTTCCAGACTCACATTAAACATCTCCAATAGAAAATCAAATCAAGAGTCGGCTTTCTATTCCGCAACAAAGCCTCCTTCACTCACGCCGCCAAACTTACCCTAGTAAAACTGACTATCCTACCGATCCTCGACTTCGGCGATGTCATCTACAAAATAGCTTCCAACACTCTACTCAGCAAACTGGATGCAGTTTATCACAGTGCCATCCGTTTTGTCACTAAGGCACCTTATACCACCCACCACTGCGACTTGTATGCTCTAGTCGGCTGGCCCTCGCTACATATTCGTCGCCAGACCCACTGGCTCCAGGTCATCTACAAGTCCATGCTAGGTAAAGCTCCGCCTTATCTCAGTTCACTGGTCACGATGGCAACACCCATCCGTAGCACGCGCTCCAGCAGGTGTATCTCACTGATCATCCCTAAAGCCAACACCTCATTTGGCCGCCTTTCGTTCCAGTTCTCTGCTGCCTGTGACTGGAACGAATTGCAAAAATCGCTGAAGTTGGAGACTTTTATCTCCCTCACCAACTTCAAGCATCTGCTATCTGAGCAGCTAACCGACCGCTGCAGCTGTACATAGTCTATCGGTAAATAGCCCACCCATTTTTACCTACCTCATCCCCATACTGTTTATTTATTTACTTTTCTGCTCTTTTGCACACCAGTATCTCTACCTGTACATGACCATCTGATCATTTATCACTCCAGTGTTAATCTGCAATATTGTAATTATTCGCCTACCTCCTCATGCCTTTTGTATATAGACTCCCCGTTTTTTTCCTACTGTGTTATTGACTTGTTAATTGTTTACTCCATGTGTAACTCTGTGTTGTCTGTTCACACTGCTATGCTTTATCTTGGCCAGGTCGCAGTTGCAAATGAGAACTTGTTCTCAACTAGCCTACCTGGTTAAATAAAGGTGAAATAAATAAAATAAAAAATAAAAATTGTTGTTCCATTTTGTGTTGATTAGAATCCTCCAACTTGGAGCCTCTGATGGTATTGCTGCTTTGATTGATGACAATAACAAACTATATGTGTGAAAGTTTGTAGGCTACTGGTGTGTCTTTTTTATGGGGCGCACTCATATAAATGGTGTTTTCTTAAAATGTCTGATATCATGGTCTATACTTGTATTTACCAATACCCGATCATTTAATTACATTTTAGACAAAACCTTTTCATTGCAATAGAATGATTTTTTTTAATACTAATGTCCATTCGAATATTTCAATAACCATCCCATCCCTATTAGTTATCCTATTAGTAACCTATCCTATTAGTTATCCTATTAGTAACCTATCCTATTAGTTATCCTATTAGTAACCTATCCTATTAGTAACCTATCCTATTAGTTATCCTATTAGTAACCTATCCTATTAGTAACCTATCCTATTAGTTATCCTATTAGTAACCTATCCTATTAGTTATCCTATTAGTAACCTATCCTATTAGTAACCTATCCTATTAGTAACCTATCCTATTAGTAACCTATCATATTAGTAACCTATCCTATTAGTTATCCTATTAGTAACCTATCCTATTAGTAACCTATCCTATTAGTAACCTATCCTATTAGTAACCTATCCTATTAGTAACCTATCATATTAGTAACCTATCCTATTAGTTATCCTATTAGTAACCTATCCTATTAGTAACCTATCCTATTAGTAACCTATCCTATTAGTAACCTATCCTATTAGTTATCCTATTAGTAACCTATCCTATTAGTAACCTATCCTATTAGTTATCCTATTAGTTATCCTATTAGTAACCTATCCTATTAGTAACCTATCCTATTAGTAACCTATCCTATTAGTAGCATTGGGGAGGCAGGGTAGCCTAGTGGTTAGAGTTTTGGACTAATAACCGAAAGGTTGCAAGTTCAAATCCCCGAGCTGACAAGGTACAAATCTGTCGTTCTGCCCCTGAACAGGCAGTTAATCCACTGTTCCTAGGCCGTCATTGAAAATAAGAATTTGTTCTTAACTGACTTGCCTAGTAAAATAAAAAAATAAAAAGTTAGTTAGCTTGGTGTTGAAAGAGTTAGTTAGCTTAGAATTGAGTTAATTAGCTTGGTGTTGAAATAGTTCAAATGCTTGGTATTTACTTAGTTAGCTTGATAAAAAAGTTAGTTAGCTTGGTGTTGAAATAGTTAGTTAGCTTAGAATTGAGTTAATTAGCTTGGTGTTGAAATAGTTCAAATGCTTGGTATTTACTTAGTAAGCTTGGTGTTGAGTTAGATAGCTTGGTGTTGAGTTAGTTGGTTAGCTTGGTGTTCAGTTAGTTTGCCTGCTGTTGAGTTAGTTAGTCAGCTTGGTGTTCAGTTGGTTGGTTGAGTTGGTTGGTTAGCTTGGTGTTGAGTTAGATTGTTAGATTGGTGTTGAGTTGGTTGGTTAGCTTGGTGTTGAGTTAGTTAGCCTAGTATTGAGTTAGTTCATTAGCTTGGTGTTGAGTTAGATAGCTTGGTGTTGAGTTAGTTGGTTAGCTTGGTGTTCAGTTAGTTTGCCTGCTGTTGAGTTAGTTAGTCAGCTTGGTGTTCAGTTGGTTGGTTGAGTTGGTTGGTTAGCTTGGTGTTGAGTTAGTTGGTTAGCTTGGTGTTGAGTTAGATTGTTAGATTGGTGTTGAGTTGGTTGGTTAGCTTGGTGTTGAGTTAGTTCGTTAGCATGGTGTTGAGTTAGTTAGTCAGCTTGGTGTTCAGTTGGTTGGTTGAGTTGGTTGGTTAGATTGGTGTTGAGTTAGATTGTTAGATTGGTGTTGAGTTAGTTGGTTAGCTTGGTGTTGAGTTAGTTGGTTAGCTTGGTGTTGAGTTAGATTGTTAGATTGGTGTTGAGTTGGTTGGTTAGCTTGGTGTTGAGTTAGTTCGTTAGCATGGTGTTGAGTTAGTTAGTCAGCTTGGTGTTCAGTTGGTTGGTTGAGTTGGTTGGTTAGCTTGGTGTTGAGTTAGATTGTTAGATTGGTGTTGAGTTAGTTGGTTAGCTTGGTGTTGAGTTAGTTGGTTAGCTTGGTGTTGAGTTAGATTGTTAGATTGGTGTTGAGTTGGTTGGTTAGCTTGGTGTTGAGTTAGTTAATTTGATTGGTGTTCAGTTAGTTGGTTAGCATTGTGTTGAGTTAGTTAGCCTAGTATTGAGTTAGTTCATTAGCTTGGTGTTGAGTTAGTTGGTTAGCTTGGTGTTGAGTTAGTTGGTTAGCTTGGTGTTGAGTTAGTTGGTTAGCTTGGTGTTGAGTTAGTTGGTTAGCTTGGTGTTGAGTTAGTTCGCTTGGTGTTGAGTTACAGTAGTTAGCTTGCTGTTGAGTTCGTTAGTAGTTAGCTTGCTGTTGAGTTAGTTAGTTAGTTATATTGGTGTTGAGTTAGTTATATTGGTGTTGAGTTAGTTATATTGGTGTTGAGTTAGTTATCTTGGTGTTGTGGTAGTTGGTACTCATGAGTACGCTGTATAGGGATGGGAAAATCTGTGGCCAGGAACATAAAAAAACAGAAATCGTAATGGAATTCAATGCCACAAAAGGAGGGGTGGACAATTTCGACAAGCTGGTGACTGGCTACAGCTGCAGAAGAAGATCCCTACACTGGCCAATTGTGATATTCTTCAACATCTTGGACATCTTGGCATACAACGCGTTTGTCATCTGGATGGCGTTGAACCCAGATTGGAACAGAGGGAAGCTCCAGAGGAGACATATCTTTCTCAAGGAGCTGTGCAAGGCATTGGTAAGACCACAAATCCAGAGGAAGCAACATATCCCAAGGACTCCAGCTTCTGCAGCCATCGTGAGGAGGATGCTGGTGCCCCATCCCCTCGACCCGCAGAACCAACAACTCCAATACCTGAAGTGTGTGTGTGTCTGACTCTCCTAACTTGCTGTAACTATAACCTAGGCCTGCTGTAACTATATGCGAGTGAGTGAGTGAGTGAGTGAGTGAGTGAGTGAGTGAGTGAGTGAGTGAGTGAGATGTTAATAAAATTCCTGAACTAAGTGTTTTCATCATTCTAGACTGCAGCCGGTAGCAACAAGAAGAAGCACTGTGATGTGTGTGGACCCAAAAAAGACAGGAAGACACATGCATCAAGTGCTAGAAATACATTCGCAACATACACAGTAAAACTGTGTCCCTCATGTGGTGTGTAGCCCAGCCTTAATTTGTGTTCAATGGGGCTCATTTATCATTTCCATTGAATAGTGTATGTAACATGTGTCCTTCCAATTTGTTCAGTTCAAAGCAATAAACATCAATAGTGATGAAAACGATTTTAATTTATATTTGTTCACGATATCCATGTATTGATTATAATAATTGAACAAAAATAACAAATAGCGTTCTACTGATAAATGTGATCTAGCAGAGGTAAATGGCAAATATTAACCATGTATGCTTTCTATATTGCTTGTAATTGATATAAGTCAACATTTAAGTATTAAGCATGAAATATTTTGACGTAAATTGTTATATCTGTATTGATTTAAAAACCCAATAATGGGATGGAGGTAGATGGATGGAGAGAGATGTGGGGATAGATAGATAAAGAGAGGTGGGGCTAGAGGAATGGAGAGAGATGGGAATAGAGGGAAGAAGAGAGGTGGGTATGGAGAGAGGTAAGGATAGAGGGATGAAGAGAGATGGGGATAGAGGTAACGATAGAGAGGATAGAGGGATGGAGAGAGAGGATAGAGGGATGGAGAGAGGAGAGCATAGAGAAATGGAGAAAGGTGGGGATACAGGGATGGAGAGAGGTGGGGATATAGAGATAGAGAGAGGTGGGGATATAGAGATAGAGAGAGGTGGGGATATAGAGATAGAGGTGGGGATATAGAGATAGAGAGAGGTGGGGATATAGAGATAGAGGTGGGGATACAGAGATAGAGAGAGGTGGGATAGAGAGATGGAAAAAGGTGGGGATAGGATGAGAGAGTTTGAGATAGAGGGATGGAGACAGATAGGGATAGAAGGAAGAAGAGAAGTGGGGATAGAGGGACAGAAAGAGTTGAGTATAGAGAGATGATAGAGAGGATAGAGGGATAGAGACAGATGGGGATAGAGGGACAGAAAGAGTTGAGTATAGAGGGATGATAGAAAGGATAGAGGGATTGAGAGGGTGGGGATAGAGGAAAGGAGAGAGAGGATAGAGATTTGGAGAGAGATGGTAGAGGTATGGAGAGAGGTGGGGATAGAGAGATGTAGATAGGTGGGATAGAGGAATGGAAAGAGAAGGATATAGAGAAGTGGGGCTAGAGGGATATAGAGAGGTGGGATAGAGAGGTGGGATAGAGAGATGAGAGAGGTGGGGATGGAGGGATGGAGAGAGGTGGGGATGGAGGGATGGAGAGAGGTGGGATAGAGAGATGTAGAGAGGTGGGGATAGAGGAATTGAAAGAGAGGAGAGAGGGATGAAAAGATGGTGGGGAGAGAGGGAAGAAGAGACCGGATAAAGAGACTTTGAGATAGAGGGATGGAGAGAGGTGGGGATGGAGGGATGGAGAGAGGTGGGGCTAGAGGGATGGAGAGAGGTGGGGCTAGAGGGATGGAGAGAGGTGGGGCTAGAGGGATGGAGAGAGGTGTAGATACAGAGGTGTAGATATAGGGATGGAGAGAGGTGTAGATACAGGGATGTAGAGAGGTGTAGATACAGGGATGGAGAGAGGTGTAGATATAGGGATGGAGAGAGGTGTAGATACAGGGATGGAGAGAGGTGTAGATACAGGGATGGAGAGAGGTGTAGATACAGGGATGGAGAGAGGTGTAGATATAGGGATGGAGAGAGGTGGGGATGGAGGGATGGAGAGAGGTGTAGATACAGGGATGGAGAGAGGTGTAGATACAGGGATGGAGAGAGGTGGGGATGGAGGGATGTAGAGAGGTGTAGATACAGGGATGGAGAGGTGGGGTACATGGATGGCAGGTAGCCGAGCATTGGGTCACTAACTGAAATGTTGCTGAATCGAATCAACAAGGTAAAAATGTGTCGTTCTTCCCCTGAAAAAGGCAGTTAACCCACTGTTCCCCTGAGCAAGGCAGTTAACCCACTGTTCCCCTGAAAAAGGCAGTTAACCAACTGTTCCCCTGAGCGAAGGCAGTTAACCCACTGTTCCCCTGAACAAGGCAGTTAACCCACTGTTCCCCTGAAAAAGGCAGTTAACCCACTGTTCCCCTGAGCGAAGGCAGTTAACCCACTGTTCCCCTGAACAAGCTAGTTAACCCACTGTTCCCCTGAACAAGGCAGTTAACCCATTGTTCCCCTGAGCAAGGCAGTTAACCCACTGTTCCCCTGAGCAAGGCAGTTAACCCACTGTTCCCCTGAGCAAGGCAGTTAACCCACTGTTCCCCTGAACAAGGCAGTTAACCCACTGTTCCCCTGAGCGAGGCAGTTAACCCACTGTTCCCCTGAGCGAGGCAGTTAACCCACTGTTCCCCTGAGCAAGGCAGTTAACCCACTGTTCCCCTGAGCGAGGCAGTTAACCCACTGTTCCCCTGAGCGAGGCAGTTAACCCACTGTTCCCCTGAGCAAGGCAGTTAACCCACTGTTCCCCTGAGCAAGGCAGTTAACCCACTGTTCCCCTGAGCAAGGCAGTTAACCCACTGTTCCCCTGAGCAAGGCAGTTAACCCAATGTTCCCCTGAGCAAGGCAGTTAACCCACTGTTCCCCTGAGCAAGGCAGTTAACCCACTGTTCCCCTGAGCAAGGCAGTTAACCCACTGTTCCCCTGAGCAAGGCAGTTAACCCACTGTTCCCCTGAGCAAGGCAGTTAACCCAGTGTTCCCCTGAGCAAGGCAGTTAACCCACTGTTCCCCTGAGCGAGGCAGTTAACCCACTGTTCCCCTGAGCAAGGCAGTTAACTCCTGGATGTCGATTAAGGAAGACACATTTCAGTTGAAGGCATTCAGATGTACAACTGACCAGGTATCACCCCCATTTCCCAACAGTTGTGGCTGAAAAGCCGAATCCACTCATTTGAAGGGGTGTCCACATCCTGCTGTATATATAGTGTAGGAAGGGGTGTCCACATCCTGCTGTATATATAGTGGATGAAGGGGTGTCCTCATACTGCTGTATCAATAGTGGATGAAGGGGTGTCCACATCCTGCTGTATATATAGTGTATGAAGGGGTGTCCTGTATATATAGTGGATGAAGGGGTGTCCTCATACTGCTGTATATATAGTGGATGAAGGGGTGTCCACATACTGCTGTATATATAGTGGATGAAGGGGTGTCCACATACTGCTGTATATATAGTGGATGAAGGGGTGTCCACATCCTGCTGTATATTTAGTGGATGAAGGGGTGTCCTCATACTGCTGTATATTTTGTGTATGAAGGGGTGTCCTCATACTGCTGTATATTTTGTGTAGGAAGGGGTGTCCACATCCTGCTGTATATTTTGTGTAGGAAGGGGTGTCCTCATACTGCTGTATATATAGTGGATGAAGGGGTGTCCTGTATATATAGTGGATGAAGGGGTGTCCTCATACTGCTGTATATATAGTGGATGAAGGGGTGTCCACATACTGCTGTATATATAGTGGATGAAGGGGTGTCCTCATACTGCTGTATATATATAGTGTATGAAGGGGTGTCCACATCCTGCTGTATATTTTGTGTAGGAAGGGGTGTCCTCATACTGCTGTATATTTTGTGTAGGAAGGGGTGTCCACATCCTGCTGTATATATATAGTGTATGAAGGGGTGTCCACATCCTGCTGTATATTTTGTGTAGGAAGGGGTGTCCTCATACTGCTGTATATTTTGTGTAGGAAGGGGTGTCCTCATACTGCTGTATATTTTGTGTAGGAAGGGGTGTCCACATCCTGCTGTATATTTTGTGTAGGAAGGGGTGTCCTCATACTGCTGTATATATAGTGGATGAAGGGGTGTCCACATACTGCTGTATATATAGTGTATGAAGGGGTGTCCTCATACTGCTGTATATATAGTGTAGGAAGGGGTGTCCTGTATATATAGTGGATGAAGGGGTGTCCACATACTGCTGTATATATAGTATATGAAGGGGTGTCCACATACTGCTGTATCAATAGTGGATGAAGGGGTGTCCTCATACTGCTGTATATATATAGTGGATGAAGGGGTGTCCTCATACTGCTGTATATATAGTGGATGAAGGGGTGTCCACATACTGCTGTATATATAGTGTAGGAAGGGGTGTCCTGTATATATAGTGGATGAAGGGGTGTCCACATACTGCTGTATATATAGTGGATGAAGGGGTGTCCACATACTGCTGTATATATAGTGGATGAAGGGGTGTCCACATACTGCTGTATATATAGTGGATGAAGGGGTGTCCTCATACTGCTGTATATATAGTGTATGAAGGGGTCCACCTGTATATATAGTGGATGAAGGGGTGTCCACATACTGCTGTATATATAGTGGATGAAGGGGTGTCCACATACTGCTGTATATATAGTGGATGAAGGGGTGTCCTCATACTGCTGTATATATAGTGGATGAAGGGGTGTCCACATACTGCTGTATATATAGTGGATGAAGGGGTGTCCTCATACTGCTGTATATATAGTGGATGAAGGGGTGTCCTCATACTGCTGTATATATATAGTGTATGAAGGGGTGTCCTCATACTGCTGTATATATAGTGGATGAAGGGGTGTCCTCATACTGCTGTATATATATAGTGTATGAAGGGGTGTCCTCATACTGCTGTATATATAGTGTATGAAGGGGTGTCCTCATACTGCTGTATATATAGTGGATGAAGGGGTGTCCACATACTGCTGTATATATAGTGGATGAAGGGGTGTCCACATACTGCTGTATATATAGTGGATGAAGGGGTGTCCTGTATATATAGTGGATGAAGGGGTGTCCTCATACTGCTGTATATATAGTGGATGAAGGGGTGTCCTACTGCTGTATATATAGTGGATGAAGGGGTGTCCTCATACTGCTGTATATATAGTGTATGAAGGGGTGTCCTCATACTGCTGTATATATAGTGGATGAAGGGGTGTCCTCATATTGCTGTATATATAGTGGATGAAGGGGTGTCCTCATACTGCTGTATATATAGTGTATGAAGGGGTGTCCACATACTGCTGTATATATAGTGGATGAAGGGGTGTCCACATACTGCTGTATATATAGTGGATGAAGGGGTGTCCACATACTGCTGTATATATAGTGTAGGAAGGGGTGTCCACATACTGCTGTATATATAGTGTAGGAAGGGTGTCCTGTATATATAGTGGATGAAGGGGTGTCCACATACTGCTGTATATATATAGTGTATGAAGGGGTGTCCACATACTGCTGTATATATAGTGGATGAAGGGGTGTCCTACTGCTGTATATATAGTGTATGAAGGGGTGTCCTGTATATATAGTGGATGAAGTGGATGAAGGTGTCCACATACTGCTGTATATATAGTGGATGAAGGGGTGTCCACATACTGCTGTATATATAGTGGATGAAGGGGTGTCCACATACTGCTGTATATATAGTGGATGAAGGGGTGTCCTCATACTGCTGTATATATAGTGGATGAAGGGGTGTCCTACTGCTGTATATATAGTGGATGAAGGGGTGTCCTCATACTGCTGTATATATATAGTGGATGAAGGGGTGTCCACATACTGTATATATAGTGGATGAAGGGGTGTCCTCATACTGCTGTATATATAGTGGATGAAGGGGTGTCCTCATACTGCTGTATATATAGTGGATGAAGGGGTGTCCACATACTGCTGTATATATAGTGGATGAAGGGGTGTCCTCATACTGCTGTATATATAGTGGATGAAGGGTGTCCTGTATATATAGTGGATGAAGGGGTGTCCACATACTGCTGTATGTGGATGAAGGGGTGTCCACATACTGCTGTATATATAGTGTGGATAGGAAGGGGTGTCCTGTATACTGCTGTATAGTGGATGAAGGGGTGTCCACATACTGCTGTATATATATAGTGGATGAAGGGGTGTCCTCATACTGCTGTATATATAGTGTATGAAGGGAAGGGTGTCCACATACTGCTGTATATATTGTGTAGGAAGGGGTGTCCTTATACTGCTGTATATATAGTGTATGAAGGGGTGTCCTCATACTGCTGTATATATTTGTGTATGAAGGGGTGTCCACATCCTGCTGTATATATATAGTGTAGGAAGGGGTGTCCGCATACTGCTGTATATATAGTGGATGAAGGGGTGTCCTGTATATATAGTGGATGAAGGGGTGTCCTCATACTGCTGTATATATAGTGGATGAAGGGGTGTCCACATACTGCTGTATATATAGTGGATGAAGGGGTGTCCTCATACTGCTGTATATATATAGTGTATGAAGGGGTGTCCACATACTGCTGTATATATAGTGTATGAAGGGGTGTCCTCATACTGCTGTATATATAGTGTATGAAGGGGTGTCCTCATACTGCTGTATATATAGTGGATGAAGGGGTGTCCACATCCTAGTGTATGAAGGGGTGTCCTGTATATATATATATAGTGTATGAAGGGGTGTCCACATACTGCTGTATATATAGTGTATGAAGGGGTGTCCACCTGCTGTATACTGCTGTATATATATAGTGTATGAAGGGGTGTCCTCATACTGCTGTATATATAGTGTATGAAGGGGTGTCCACATACTGCTGTATATATAGTGGATGAAGGGGTGTCCTCATACTGCTGTATATATAGTGTATGAAGGGGTGTCCACATACTGCTGTATATTTTGTGTAGGAAGGGGTGTCCTCATACTGCTGTATATATAGTGTATGAAGGGGTGTCCACATACTGCTGTATATATAGTGGATGAAGGGGTGTCCTCATATATATATGGATGAAGGGGTGTCCACATACGGTGTATCAATAGTGGATGAAGGGGTGTCCTCATACTGCTGTATATATATAGTGGATGAAGGGGTGTCCTCATACTGCTGTATATATAGTATATGAAGGGGTGTCCTCATATTGCTGTATATATAGTGGATGAAGGGGTGTCCACATACTGCTGTATATATAGTGTATGAAGGGGTGTCCTCATATTGCTGTATATATATATAGTGTATGAAGGGGTGTCCTCATACTGCTGTATATATATAGTGGATGAAGGGGTGTCCACATACTGCTGTATATATAGTGGATGAAGGGGTGTCCTCATACTGCTGTATATATAGTGGATGAAGGGGTGTCCTCATACTGCTGTATATATAGTGGATGAAGGGGTGTCCACATACTGCTGTATATATAGTGGATGAAGGGGTGTCCTCATACTGCTGTATATATAGTGTATGAAGGGGTGTCCTCATACTGCTGTATATATATAGTGTAGGAAGGGGTGTCCTGTATATATAGTGGATGAAGGGGTGTCCTCATACTGCTGTATATATATATAGTGTAGGAAGGGGTGTCCTTATACTGTTGTATATATAGTGTATGAAGGGGTGTCCACATACTGCTGTATATATAGTGGATGAAGGGGTGTCCACATACTGCTGTATATATAGTGGATGAAGGGGTGTCCTGTATATATAGTGGATGAAGGGGTGTCCTGTATATATAGTGGATGAAGGGGTGTCCTCATACTGCTGTATATATAGTGGATGAAGGGGTGTTCACATACTGCTGTATATATAGCGTATGAAGGGGTGTCCTCATACTGCTGTATATATAGTATATGAAGGGGTGTCCTCATATTGCTGTATATATAGTGGATGAAGGGGTGTCCTCATACTCCTGTATATATAGTGTATGAAGGGGTGTCCTCATACTGCTGTATATATAGTGGATGAAGGGGTGTCCACATACTGCTGTATATATAGTGGATGAAGGGGTGTCCACATACTGCTGTATATATATAGTGTATGAAGGGGTGTCCACATACTGCTGTATATATAGTGTAGGAAGGGGTGTCCTGTATATATAGTGGATGAAGGGGTGTCCACATACTGCTGTATATATAGTGTATGAAGGGGTGTCCACATACTGCTGTATATATAGTGTAGGAAGGGGTGTCCTGTATATATAGTGTAGGAAGGGGTGTCCTGTATATATAGTGGATGAAGGGGTGTCCACATACTGCTGTATATATAGTGGATGAAGGGGTGTCCACATACTGCTGTATATATAGTGGATGAAGGGGTGTCCACATACTGCTGTATATATAGTGGATGAAGGGGTGTCCACATACTGCTGTATATATAGTGTAGGAAGGGGTGTCCTGTATATATAGTGGATGAAGGGGTGTCCACATACTGCTGTATATATATAGTGTATGAAGGGGTGTCCTGTATATATAGTGGATGAAGGGGTGTCCTCATACTGCTGTATATATAGTGGATGAAGGGGTGTCCTCATACTGCTGTATATATAGTGTATGAAGGGGTGTCCTCATACTGCTGTATATATAGTGGATGAAGGGGTGTCCTCATACTGCTGTATATATATAGTGGATGAAGGGGTGTCCTCATACTGCTGTATATATATAGTGTATGAAGGGGTGTCCACATACTGCTGTATATATAGTGTATGAAGGGGTGTCCACATACTGCTGTATATATAGTGTATGAAGGGGTGTCCACATACTGCTGTATATATAGTGTATGAAGGGGTGTCCTCATACTGCTGTATATATATAGTGGATGAAGGGGTGTCCTCATACTGCTGTATATATAGTGGATGAAGGGGTGTCCTCATACTGCTGTATATATATTGTGTATGAAGGGGTGTCCACATACTGCTGTATATATAGTGTATGAAGGGGTGTCCACATACTGCTGTATATATAGTGTATGAAGGGGTGTCCACATACTGCTGTATATATAGTGGATGAAGGGGTGTCCACATACTGCTGTATATATAGTGTATGAAGGGGTGTCCTCATACTGCTGTATATATAGTGGATGAAGGGGTGTCCTCATACTGCTGTATATATAGTGGATGAAGGGGTGTCCACATACTGCTGTATATATAGTGTATGAAGGGGTGTC
The DNA here is from genome assembly GCF_034236695.1 of Oncorhynchus nerka. NCBI lineage: Eukaryota > Metazoa > Chordata > Actinopteri > Salmoniformes > Salmonidae > Oncorhynchus > Oncorhynchus nerka. Next base: position 208,486 of record NC_088419.1, read on the forward strand.
CTGTATATATAGTGGATGAAGGGGTGTCCACATACTGCTGTATATATAGTGGATGAAGGGGTGTCCTCATACTGCTGTATATATAGTGTATGAAGGGGTGTCCTCATACTGCTGTATATATAGTGTATGAAGGGGTGTCCACATACTGCTGTATATATAGTGTAGGAAGGGGTGTCCTGTATATATAGTGTAGGAAGGGGTGTCCTGTATATATAGTGGATGAAGGGGTGTCCACATACTGCTGTATATATAGTGGATGAAGGGGTGTCCACATACTGCTGTATATATAGTGGATGAAGGGGTGTCCTCATACTGCTGTATATATAGTGTATGAAGGGGTGTCCACATACTGCTGTATATATATAGTGGATGAAGGGGTGTCCACATACTGCTGTATATATAGTGGATGAAGGGGTGTCCACATACTGCTGTATATATAGTGGATGAAGGGGTGTCCACATACTGCTGTATATATAGTGGATGAAGGGGTGTCCACATACTGCTGTATATATATAGTGGATGAAGGGGTGTCCACATACTGCTGTATATATAGTGGATGAAGGGGTGTCCACATACTGCTGTATATATAGTGGATGAAGGGGTGTCCACATACTGCTGTATATATAGTGTAGGAAGGGGTGTCCTGTATATATAGTGGATGAAGGGGTGTCCACATACTGCTGTATATATATAGTGTATGAAGGGGTGTCCTGTATATATAGTGGATGAAGGGGTGTCCTCATACTGCTGTATATATAGTGGATGAAGGGGTGTCCTCATACTGCTGTATATATAGTGTATGAAGGGGTGTCCTCATACTGCTGTATATATAGTGGATGAAGGGGTGTCCTCATACTGCTGTATATATAGTGGATGAAGGGGTGTCCTCATACTGCTGTATATATATAGTGTATGAAGGGGTGTCCACATACTGCTGTATATATATAGTGTAGGAAAGGGTGTCCTGTATATATAGTGTATGAAGGGGTGTCCACATACTGCTGTATATATATAGTGTAGGAAGGGGTGTCCACATACTGCTGTATATATATAGTGTAGGAAGGGGTGTCCTGTATATATAGTGGATGAAGGGGTGTCATCATACTGCTGTATATATTGTGTATGAAGGGGTGTCCACATACTGATGTATGTATAGTGTATGAAGGGGTGTCCTCATACTGCTGTATAAATATAGTGTAGGAAGGGGTGTCCACATACTACTGTATATATATAGTGTAGGAAGGGGTGTCCTCATACTGCTGTATATATATAGTGGCTGAAGGGGTGTCCTCATACTGCTGTATATATATAGTGGATGAAGGGGTGTCCACATACTGCTGTATATATAGTGTATGAAGGGGTGTCCTGTATATATAGTGTATGAAGGGGTGTCCTCATACTGCTGTATATATATAGTGTATGAAGGGGTGTCCTCATACTGGTGTATATATATAGTGTATGAAGGGGTGTCCACATACTACTGTATATATAGTGTATGAAGGGGTGTCCTCATACTGCTGTATATATATAGTGGATGAAGGGGTGTCCTCATACTGCTGTATATATATAGAGAGAGGTGGGGATATAGAGATAGAGGTGGGGATATAGAGAGTAGAAGAGGTCCACATACTGGATATAGAGATAGAGGTGGGGATATAGAGATAGATATAGGTGGGGATATAGAGATAGAGTGTGGGGATACAGAGATATATAGAGTGGGATGAAGATGAAAAAAGGTGGGGATAGGATGAGAGAGTTTGAGATAGAGGGATGGAGACAGATAGGGATAGAAGGAAGAAGAGAAGTGGGGATAGAGGGACAGAAAGAGTTGTCCTCATACTGAGAGATGATAGAGAGGATAGAGGGATAGAGACAGATGGGGATAGAGGGACAGAAAGAGTTGAGTATATAGGGATGATAGAAAGGATAGAGGGATTGAGAGGGTGGGGATAGAGGAAAGGAGTGAGAAGGATAGAGATTTGGAGAGAGATGGTAGAGGTATGGAGAAGGGGTGGGGATAGAGAGATGTAGATAGGTGGGATAGAGGAATGGAAAGAGAAGGATATAGTGGATGAAGGGGGCTAGAGGGATATAGAGAGGTGGGATAGAAGGTGGGATAGAGATATGATGAGAGGTGGGGATGGAGGGATGGAGAGAGGTGGGGATGGAGGGATGGAGATAGGTGGGATAGAGAGATGTAGATATAGTGGGGATAGAGGAATTGAAAGAGTGGATGAGAGGGATGAAAAGATGGTGGGGAGAGAGGGAAGAAGAGACCGGATAAAGAGACTTTGAGATAGAGGGATGGAGAGAGGTGGGGATGGAGGGATGGAGAGAGGTGGGGCTAGAGGGATATATATAGGAGAGAGGTGGGGCTAGAGGGATGGAGAGAGGTGGGGCTAGAGGGATGGAGAAGGGGTGTCCAGATACAGAGGTGTAGATATAGGGATGGAGATAGGTGTAGATACAGGGATGAAGAGAGGTGTAGATACTGGGATGGAGAGAGGTGTAGATATAGGGATGGAGAGGGTGTAGATACAGGGATGGAGAGAGGTGTAGATACAGGGATGGAGAGAGGTGTAGATACAGGGATGGAGAGAGGTGTAGATATAGGGATGGAGAGAGGTGGGGATGGAGGGATGGAGAGAGGTGTAGATACACGGATGGAGAGAGGTGTAGATACAGGGATGGAGAGAGGTGTAGATATAGGGATGGAGAGAGGTGTAGATACAGGGATGGAGAGGTGGGGTACATGGATGGCAGGTAGCCGAGCATTGGGTCACTAACTGAAATGTTGCTGAATCGAATCAACAAGGTAAAAATGTGTCGTTCTTCCCCTGAAAAAGGCAGTTAACCCACTGTTCCCCTGAGCAAGGCAGTTAACCCACTGTTCCCCTGAACAAGGCAGTTAACCCACTGTTCCCCTGAAAAAGGCAGTTAACCAACTGTTCCCCTGAGCGAAGGCAGTTAACCCACTGTTCCCCTGAACAAGCTAGTTAACCCACTGTTCCCTGAACAGGGGTGTTAACCCATTGTTCCCCTGAGCAAGGCAGTTAACCCACTGTTCCCTGATATAAGTGCAGTTAACCCACTGTTCCCTATAGTGGAGCAAGGCAGTTAACCCACTGTTCCCCTGAACAAGGCAGTTAACCCACTGTTCCCCTGAGTGAGGCAGTTAACCCACTGTTGTATATATAGTGGATGAAGTTAACCCACTGTTCCCCTGAGCAAGGCAGTTAACCCACTGTTCCCCTGAGCGAAGGCAGTTAACCCACTGTTCCCCTGAGCGAGGCAGTGTAACCCACTGTTCCCTGAGCAAGGCAGTTAACCCACTGTTCCCTGAGCAAGGCAGTTAACCCACTGTTCCCCTGAGCAAGGCAGTTAACCCACTGTTCCCCTGAGCAAGGCAGTTAACCCAATGTTCCCCTGAGCAAGGCAGTTAACCCACTGTTCCCCTGAGCAAGGCAGTTAACCCACTGTTCCCCTGAGCAAGGCAGTTAACCCACTGTTCCCTGAGCAAGGCAGTTAACCCACTGTTCCCTGAGCAAGGCAGTTAACCCACTGTTCCCCTGAGCGAGGCAGTTAACCCACTGTTCCCCTATAGTGAGGCAGTTAACCCACTGTTCCCCTGAGCAAGGCAGTTAACTCCTGGATGTCGATATAAGTGAAGACACATTTAGTGGATGAAGGCATTCAGATGTATAACTGATGAAGGTATCACCCCATTTCCCAACAGTTGTGGCTGAAAAGCCGAATCCATCATTTGAAGGGGTGTCCACATCCTGCTGTATATATAGTGTAGGAAGGGGTGTCCACATCCTGCTGTATATATAGTGGATGAAGGGGTGTCCTCATACTGCTGTATCAATAGTGGATGAAGGGGTGTCCACATCCTGCTGTATATATAGTGTATGAAGGGGTGTCCTGTATATATAGTGGATGAAGGGGTGTCCTCATACTGCTGTATCAATAGTGGATGAAGGGGTGTCCACATCCTGCTGTATATATAGTGTATGAAGGGGTGTCCTGTATATATAGTGTATGAAGGGGTGTCCACATACTGCTGTATATATAGTGTATGAAGGGGTGTCCTGTATATATAGTGGATGAAGGGGTGTCCTCATACTGCTGTATATATATAGTGGATGAAGGGGTGTCCACATACTGCTGTATATATAGTGGATGAAGGGGTGTCCACATACTGCTGTATATATAGTGGATGAAGGGGTGTCCTCATACTGCTGTATATATAGTGTATGAAGGGGTGTCCTCATACTGCTGTATATATATAGTGTATGAAGGGGTGTCCACATACTGCTGTATATATAGTGTAGGAAGGGGTGTCCTGTATATATAGTGTAGGAAGGGGTGTCCTGTATATATAGTGGATGAAGGGGTGTCCACATACTGCTGTATATATAGTGGATGAAGGGGTGTCCACATACTGCTGTATATATAGTGGATGAAGGGTGTCCACATACTGCTGTATATATAGTGGATGAAGGGGTGTCCACATACTGCTGTATATATAGTGGATGAAGGGGTGTCCACATACTGCTGTATATATAGTGGATGAAGGGGTGTCCACATACTGCTGTATATATAGTGGATGAAGGGGTGTCCACATACTGCTGTATATATAGTGTAGGAAGGGGTGTCCTGTATATATAGTGGATGAAGGGGTGTCCACATACTGCTGTATATATAGTGGATGAAGGGGTGTCCTGTATATATAGTGGATGAAGGGGTGTCCTCATACTGCTGTATATATAGTGGATGAAGGGGTGTCCTCATACTGCTGTATATATATAGTGGATGAAGGGGTGTCCACATACTGCTGTATATATAGTGTGGAAGGGGTGTCCATACTGCTGTATATATAGTGGATGAAGGGGTGTCCACATACTGCTGTATATATAGTGGATGAAGGGGTGTCCTGTATATATAGTGGATGAAGGGGTGTCCACATACTGCTGTATATATAGTGTATGAAGGGATGTGTCCTGTATATATAGTGGATGAAGGGGTGTCCTCATACTGCTGTATATATAGTGTATGAAGGGGTGTCCTCATACTGCTGTATATATAGTGGATGAAGGGGTGTCCTCATACTGCTGTATATATAGTGTATGAAGGGGTGTCCACATACTGCTGTATATATAGTGTAGGAAGGGGTGTCCTGTATATATAGTGGATGAAGGGGTGTCCACATACTGCTGTATATATATAGTGTATGAAGGGGTGTCCACATACTGCTGTATATATATAGTGTAGGAAGGGGTGTCCTGTATATATAGTGGATGAAGGGTGTCATCATACTGCTGTATATATTGTGTATGAAGGGGTGTCCTCATACTGCTGTATATATATAGTGTAGGAAGGGGTGTCCACATACTGCTGTATATATAGTGTATGAAGGGGTGTCCTCATACTGCTGTATAAATATAGTGTAGGAAGGGGTGTCCACATACTACTGTATATATATAGTGTAGGAAGGGGTGTCCTCATACTGCTGTATATATAGTGGATGAAGGGGTGTCCTCATACTGCTGTATATATAGTGGATGAAGGGGTGTCCACATACTGCTGTATATATAGTGTATGAAGGGGTGTCCTGTATATATAGTGGATGAAGGGGTGTCCACATACTGCTGTATATATATAGTGTAGGAAGGGGTGTCCTGTATATATAGTGGATGAAGGTGTGTCCACATACTGCTGTATATATATAGTGTAGGAAGGGGTGTCCACATACTGCTGTATATATAGTGTATGAAGGGGTGTCCTCATACTGCTGTATATATAGTGTATGAAGGGGTGTCCTCATACTGATGTATATATATAGTGTATGAAGGGGTGTCCTCATACTGCTGTATATATAGTGTATGAAGGGGTGTCCTCATACTGCTGTATATATATAGTGGATGAAGGGGTGTCCTCATACTGCTGTATATATATACTGTATGAAGGGGTGTCCACATACTGCTGTATATATAGTGGATGAAGGGGTGTCCACATACTGCTGTATATATATAGTGTATGAAGGGGTGTCCACATACTGCTGTATATATTGTGTATGAAGGGGTGTCCACATACTGCTGTATATATATAGTGTAGGAAGGGGTGTCCTGTATATATAGTGGATGAAGGTGTGTCCACATACTACTGTATATATATAGTGTAGGAAGGGGTGTCCACATACTGCTGTATATATAGTGTATGAAGGGGTGTCCTCATACTGCTGTATATATATAGTGTATGAAGGGGTGTCCTCATACTGGTGTATATATATAGTGTATGAAGGGGTGTCCACATACTACTGTATATATAGTGTATAAAGGGGTGTCCTCATACTGCTGTATATATATAGTGGATGAAGGGGTGTCCTCATACTGCTGTATATATATACTGTATGAAGGGGTGTCCACATACTGCTGTATATATAGTGGATGAAGGGGTGTCCACATACTGCTGTATATATAGTGTATGAAGGGGTGTCCACATACTGCTGTATATATAGTGTATGAAGGGGTGTCCTCATACTGCTGTATATATATAGTGGATGAAGGGGTGTCCTCATACTGCTGTATATATATAGTGCATTTAACATTTACATTTAAGTCATTTAGCAGACGCTCTTATCCAGAGCGACTTACAAATTGGTGCTTTCACCTTATGACATCCAGTGGAACAGCCACTTTACAATAGTGCATCTAGGTCTTTTATGGGGGTGTCGGGGGAGAAGGATTACTTTATCCTATCCTAGGTATTCCTTAAAGAGGTGGGGTTTCAGGTGTCTCCGGAAGGTGGTGATTGACTCCGCTGTCCTGGCGTCGTGAGGGAGTTTGTTCCACCATTGGGGGCCAGAGCAGCGAACAGTTTTGACTGGGCTGAGCGGGAACTGTGTATATATCCTCAGTGGTAGGGAGGCGAGCAGGCCAGAGGTGGATGAACGCAGTGCCCTTGTTTGGGTGTAGGGCCTGATCAGAGCCTGGAGGTACTGAGGTGCCGTTCCCCATCACAGCTCCGTAGGCAAGCACCATGGTCTTGTAGCGGATGCGAAGCTTCAACTGGAAGCCAGTGGAGAGAGCGGAGGAGCGGGGTGACGTGAGAGAACTTGGGAAGGTTGAACACCAGACGGGCTGCGGCGTTCTGGATGAGTTGTAGGGGTTTAATGGCACAGGCAGGGAGCCCAGCCAACAGCGAGTTGCAGTAATCCAGACGGGAGATGACAAGTGCCTGGATTAGGACCTGCGCCGCTTCCTGTGTGAGGCAGGGTGTCCACTCTGCTGCGGATGTTGTAGAGCATGAACCTACAGGAACGGGCCACCGCCTGATGTTAGTTGAGAACGACAGGGTGTTGTCCAGGATATATCACGCCAAGGTTCTTAGCGCTCTGGGAGGAGGACACGATGGAGTTGTCAACCGTGATGGCGAGATCATGGAACAGGCAGTCCTTCCCCGGGAGGAAGAGCAGCTCCGTCTTGCCGAGGTTCAGCTTGAGGTGGTGATCCGTCATCCACACTGATATGTCTGCCAGACGAAGTGGATGAAGGGGTGTCCACATACTGCTGTATATATAGTGTATGAAGGGGTGTCCTGTATATATAGTGTATGAAGGGGTGTCCTGTATATATAGTGGATGAAGGGGTGTCCTGTATATATAGTGGATGAAGGGGTGTCCTCATACTGCTGTATATATATAGTGTAGGAAGGGGTGTCCTCATACTGCTGTATATATATAGTGTAGGAAGGGGTGTCCACATACTGCTGTATATATATAGTGTAGGAAGGGGTGTCCTGTATATATAGTGGATGAAGGGGTGTCCTCATACTGCTGTATATATATTGTGTATGAAGGGGTGTCCACATACTGCTGTATATATATTGTGTATGAAGGGGTGTCCACATACTGCTGTATATATATAGTGTAGGAAGGGGTGTCCACATACTGCTGTATATATAGTGTATGAAGGGGTGTCCTCATACTGCTGTATATATATAGTGTAGGAAGTGGTGTCCACATACTACTGTATATATATATAGTGTAGGAAGGGGTGTCCACATACTGCTGTATATATATAGTGTATGAAGGGGTGTCCACATACTACTGTATATATAGTGGATGAAGGGGTGTCCACATACTGCTGTATATATATAGTGTAGGAAGGGGTGTCCTGTATATATAGTGGATGAAGGGGTGTCAGCCACACACACACACACACACATACACACACACACGCACGCAGACAGACAGACAGACAGACAGACAGACAGACAGACAGACAGACAGACAGACAGACAGACAGACAGACAGACAGACAGACAGACAGACAGACAGACAGACAGACAGACAGACAGACAGACAGACAGACAGACAGACAGACAGACAGACAGACAGACAGACAGACAGACAGACAGACAGAGAGAGTGTGTGTGTGTGGCTGGTTGACCGTGTTAGTTGTACTAAAGGTCCAGTACTCTGTTCTCAGCCCTTCAGTAGCAGTCTGATATAAAATAACATTTGCTTGTGTGTGTATGTGCCTTACCCAGTAACCCCACTCTGTCTCTCTCAGCTGTACTGTGTCCAGCAGATGGCAGTGTTGTTCTGTCTTTTAAACACTGACACACGGGTTGTGTCCAGTTAAATCAAATTAAATGTTTTAAGACGAATACAACAAGTACGTTGAAATGCTTACTTACAATCACGTAACCAACAATGCAGTTCAAGAAATAGAATTAAGAAAATATTTTCTAAATAAACTAAAGTAAAACATGTAATATAAACAGGTTACACAATACATGTATGTTTTGTTCGATAATAATGTGCATATTTATATCCAAAAATCTCAGTTTACATTGGTGTGTTACGTGCAGTAATATTATGATTCCAAAACATCCGGTGATTTTCCCAGAAATACTCATAATAAACATTGATAAAAGATGCAAGTGTTTTTCACAGAATTAAAGATAGACTTCTCCAACCGCTGTGTCAGATTTTTTTTTTTTAAAAAAGCATAATCTGAGAACGGTGCTCAGAACCCAAAACAGCCAGAGGAATATCCGACATTTTGGCGTCAACAGAAGCATAAATATTCACTTACCTTTGATGATCTTCATCAGAAGGCACTCCCAGGAATCCCAGTTCGACAATAAATGACTGATTTGTTCCATAAAGTTCCACAAAGCCAAACATTTAGCCACTTGTTGTGAGTGTGTTCAGTAGGATGGGACTAGTAGTATATTCTCAGTAGGATGGGACTAGTAGTATATTCTCAGTAGGATGGGACTAGTAGTATATTCTCAGTAGGATGGGACTAGTAGTATATTCTCAGTAGGATGGGACTAGTGTGATTATATTCTCAGTAGGATGGGACTAGTGGTATATTCTCAGTAGGATGGGACTAGTAGTATATTCTCAGTAGGATGGGACTAGTAGTATATTCTCAGTAGGTTGGGACTAGTAGTATATTCTCAGTAGGATGGGACTAGTAGTATATTCTCAGTAGGATGGGACTAGTGGTATATTCTCAGTAGGATGGGACTAGTAGTATATTCTCAGTAGGATGGGACTAGTAGTATATTCTCAGTAGGATGGGACTAGTGGTATATTCTCAGTAGGATGGGACTAGTAGTATATTCTCAGTAGGATGGGACTAGTGTGATGATATTCTCAGTAGGATGGGACTAGTAGTATATTCTCAGTAGGATGGGACTAGTGTGATGATATTCTCAGTAGGATGGGACTAGTAGTATATTCTCAGTAGGATGGGACTAGTAGTATATTCTCAGTAGGATGGGACTAGTAGTATATTCTCAGTAGGATGGGACTAGTAGTATATTCTCAGTAGGATGGGACTAGTAGTATATTCTCAGTAGGATGGGACTAGTAGTAGTAGGATGGGACTAGTAGTATATTCTCAGTAGGATGGGACTAGTAGTATATTCTCAGTAGGATGGGACCAGTATATTCTCAGTAGGATGGGACTAGTAGTATATTCTCAGTAGGATGGGACTAGTGGTATATTCTCAGTAGGATGGGACTAGTAGTATATTCTCAGTAGGATGGGACTAGTAGTATATTCTCAGTAGGATGGGACTAGTGGTATATTCTCAGTAGGATGGGACTAGTAGTATATTCTCAGTAGGATGGGACTAGTAGTATATTCTCAGTAGGATGGGACTAGTAGTATATTCTCAGTAGGATGGGACTAGTAGTATATTCTCAGTAGGATGGGACTAGTAGTATATTCTCAGTAGGATGGGACTAGTAGTATATTCTCAGTAGGATGGGACTAGTGGTATATTCTCAGTAGGATGGGACTAGTAGTATATTCTCAGTAGGATGGGACTAGTAGTATATTCTCAGTAGGATGGGACTAGTAGTATATTCTCAGTAGGATGGGACTAGTGTGATTATATTCTCAGTAGGATGGGACTAGTGTGAGTATATTCTCAGTAGGATGGGACTAGTGTGATGATATTTGTTTCTTACTGCATGTTTGTGAACTAAACATTACAATCTAAACGTCATGTAGTACGATTGGTATCTGTGTTTGTGTGTGTTTGTGTATGCGTGTAAATTGTTGTTGCCTTTTTCTTCGGCCTGTTGTCCCGGCCTGTTGTCCCGGCCTGTTGTCCCGGCCTGTTGTCCCGGCCTGTTGTCCCGGCCTGTTGTCCCGGCCTGTTGTCCCGGCCTGTTGCCTCGGCCTGTTGCCTCGGCCTGTTGTCCCGGCCTGTTGCCTCGGTCTGTTGCCTCGGCCTGTTGCCTCGGCCTGTTGTCCCGGCCTGTTGTCCCGGCCTGTTGTCCCGGCCTGTTGTCCCGGCCTGTTGTCCCGGCCTGTTGCCTCGGCCTGTTGCCTCGGCCTGTTGCCTCGGCCTGTTATATCGGCCTGTTGCCTCGGCCTGTTGCCTCGGTCTGTTGTCCCGGCCTGTTGTCCCGGCCTGTTGTCCCGGCCTGTTGTCCCGGCCTGTTGTCCCGGCCTGTTGTCCCGGCCTGTTGCCTCGGCCTGTTGCCTCGGCCTGTTGTCCCGGCCTGTTGCCTCGGCCTGTTGCCTCGGCCTGTTGCCTCGGCCTGTTGTCCCGGCCTGTTGTCCCGGCCTGTTGTCCCGGCCTGTTGTCCCGGCCTGTTGTCCCGGCCTGTTGTCCCGGCCTGTTGCCTCGGCCTGTTGCCTCGGCCTGTTGCCTCGGCCTGTTATATCGGGCCTGTTGCCTCGGCCTGTTGCCTCGGTCTGTTGCCCTGTTGTATCGGCCTGTTGTCCCGGCCTTGTATGTCCCGCCTGTTGTCCCGGCCTGTTGTCCCTGTTATATCGCCTGTTGTCCCGGCCTGTTGTCCCGGCCTGTTGTCCCGCCTGTATGTCCCGGCCTGTTGCCTCGGCCTGTTGCCTCGGCCTGTTGCCTCGGCCTGTTATATCGGCCTGTTGCCTCGGCCTGTTGCCTCGGTCTGTTGTCCCGGCCTGTTGTCCCGGCCTGTTGTCCCGGCCTGTTGTCCCGGCCCGTTGTCCCGGCCTGTTGTCCCGTTGTCCCGTTGTCCCGGCCTGTTGTCCCGGCCTGTTGTCCCGGCCTGTTGTCCCGGCCTGTTGTCCCGGCCTGTTGTCCCGGCCTGTTGTCCCGGCCTGTTGCCTCGGCCTGTTGCCTCGGCCTGTTGCCTCGGCCTGTTATATCGGCCTGTTGCCTCGGCCTGTTGCCTCGGTCTGTTGCCTTGTCCTGTTATATCGGCCTGTTGCCTCGGTCTGTTGCCTTATCCTGTTATATCGGCCTGTTGTATCGGCCGGTTATATGGGCCTGTTGTATCGGCCTGTTATATCGGCCTGTTATATGGGCCTGTTGTATCGGCCTGTTGTATCGGCCTGTTATATCGGCCTGTTGTATCGGCCTGTTGTATCGTTGTATCGGCCTGTTGTATCGGCCTGTTGTATCGGCCTGTTGTATCGGCCTGTTGTATCGGCCGGTTATATGGGCCTGTTGTATCGGCCTGTTGCCTTGTCCTGTTATATCGGCCTGTTGTATCGGCCTGTTGAATCGGCTTGTTGTATGGGCCTGTTGTTTCTGCCTGTTGCCTCTGCCTGTTGTTTCTGCCTGTTGCCTCTGCCTGTTGTTTCTGCCTGTTGTTCCTGCCTGTTGTTTCTGCCTGTTGTTCCTGCCTGTTGTATCGGCCTGTTATACGGACCTGTTATATCGGCCTGTTATATCGGCCTGCTATATCGGCCTGTTATATCGGTCTGTTGTTTCGCCTTGTTATATCGGCCTGTTGTTTCGCCTTGTTATATCGGCCTGTTGTATCGGCCTGTTGTATCGGCCTGTTGCCTTGTCCTGTTATATCGGCCTGTTGTATCAGCCTGTTGTTTCGCCTTGTTATATCGGCCTGTTGCCTTGTCCTGTTGTATCGGCCTGTTGGATCGGCCTGTTGTATCGGCCTGTTGTATCGGCCTGTTGTATCGGCCTGTTGTATCGACCTGTTGTATCGGCCTGTTGTATCGGCCTGTTGTATCAGCCTGTTGTTTCCGGCCTGTTGTATCGGCCTGTTGTATCGGCCTGTTGTATGGGCCTGTTGTTTCCGGCCTGTTGTATCGGCCTGTTGTATCGGCCTGTTGTTTCCGGCCTGTTGTATCGGCCTGTTGTATCGGCCTGTTGTATCGGCCTGTTGTTTCGGCCTGTTGTATCGGCCTGTTGTATCGGCCTGTTGTATCGACCTGTTGTATCGGCCTGTTGTATCGGCCTGTTGTATCGGCCTGTTGTATCGGCCTGTTGTATCGGCCTGTTGTATGGGCCTGTTGTTTCCGGCCTGTTGTATCGGCCTGTTGTATGGGCCTGTTGTTTCGGCCCTGTTGTATCGGCCTGTTGTATCGGCCTGTTGTATCGGCCTGTTGTATCGGCCTGTTGTATCGGCCTGTTGTATCGGCCTGTTGTATCGACCTGTTGTATCGGCCTGTTGTATCGACCTGTTGTATCGGCCTGTTGTATCGGCCTGTTGTATCGGCCTGTTATATCGGCCTGTTGTATCGGCCTGTTGTATCGACCTGTTGTATCGGCCTGTTGTATCGGCCTGTTGTATCGGCCTGTTGTATCGACCTGTTGTATCGGCCTGTTGTATCGGCCTGTTGTTTCGGCCTGTTGTTTCCGCCTGTCGTTTCCGCCTGTTGTTTAGGCCTGTTTCTGCCTGTTGTTTCTGCCTGTTGTTTCTGCCTGTTGTGTCCGCCTGTTGTTTCCGCCTGTTTTGGCCTGTTGTTTCTGCCTGTTGTTTCTGCCTGTTGTTTCTGCCGGTTGTTTCTGCCGGTTGTTTCCATCTGTTTCCGCCTGTCGTTTCCGCCTGTTGTTTAGGCCTGTTGTTTCTGCCTCCAGCGCTGTGTTTTTTACGCTCTTGTCCAGGACAATATTGACAATCCGGAGATCCAATGTGGCAATTATTTGCAAACGGAGGATTACAGGACTGAGGTGGCTATGCTAAATAAGCAAATCTCCATTCTGCTTGAATTTTTGGGGGAAACGCAAATTGGAACGTTCTCTTTCTCAACTCTTATGTTATCATCTTTCCCTCTCCGAATGGCCTGTGCTGCCTGCCAAGGAAGTTGTCTCCATCTGCTTCTCCTCCTCCATCTTGTAGTGAAGTAGATGGAGAACAGCAAGAAGATTGTTCCAACCAGTGCTGGTCCCATGTCACAAGTGGTGGAAACAGTGTGCTTTCCAGGTGCATGAGTACAGGACATAAATAAGCTGTTCCCAAACATTATAAACCTGTATCAGGACATAAATAAGCTGCTCCCTAACATTATAAACCTGTATCAGGACATCAATAATCTGTTCCCTAACATTATAAACCTGTATCAGGACATAAATAAGCTGCTCCCTAAAATTATAAACCTGCATCAGGTCATCAATAATCTGCTCCGTAACATTATAAACCTGTATCAGGACATCAATAATCTGCTCCCAGACATTATAAACCTGTATCAGGACATCAATAATCTGCTCCCAGACATTATAAACCTGTATCAGGACATCAATAATCTGCTCCCAGACATTATAAACCTGTATCAGGACATCAATAATCTGCTCCCAGACATTATAAACCTGTATCAGGACATCAATAAGCTGTTCCCTAACATTATAAACCTGTATCAGGACATAAATAAACTACTCCCTAACATTATAAACCTGCATCAGGTCATCAATAATCTGCTCCGTAACATTATAAACCTGTATCAGGACATCAATAATCTGCTCCCAGACATTATAAACCTGTATCAGGACATCAATAATCTGCTCCCAGACATTATAAACCTGTATCAGGACATCAATAATCTGCTCCCAGACATTATAAACCTGTATCAGGACATCAATAATCTGCTCCCAGACATTATAAACCTGTATCAGGACATCAATAATCTGCTCCCAGACATTATAAACCTGTATCAGGACATCAATAATCTGCTCCCAGACATTATAAACCTGCATCAGGTCATCAATAATCTGCTCCCTAACATTATAAACCTGTATCAGGACATCAATAATCTGCTCCCAGACATTATAAACCTGTATCAGGACATCAATAATCTGCTCCCAGACATTATAAACCTGTATCAGGACATCAATAAGCTGCATCAGGACATCAATAACCTGCATCAGGACATCAATAACCTGCTCCGTAACATTATAAACCTGTATAAGGACATCAATAATCTGCCCTGTAACATTATAAACCTGCATCAGGACATCAATAACCTCTTACCTAACATTATAAACCTGCATCAGGACATCAATAATCTGCTCCGTAACATTATAAACCTGCATCAGGACATCAATAATCTGCTCCGTACCATTATAAACCCTCATCAGGACATCAATAAACTGCTTCCAAACATTATAAACCTGTATCAGGACATCAATAACCTGCATCAGGACATCAATAACCTGCATCAGGACATCAATAATCTGCTCCGTAACATTCTAAACCTGTATCAGGACATCAATAACCTGTATCAGGATATCAATAATCTGCTCCCAGACATTATAAACCTGCATCAGGACATCAATAACCTGCATCAGGACATCAATAACCTGTATCAGGACATCAATAACCTGCATCAGGACATCAATAACCTGCATCAGGACATCAATAATCTGCTCCGTAACATTATAAACCTGCATCAGGACATCAATAAACTGCTTCCAAACATTATAAACCTGTATCAGGACATCAATAAACTGCTTCCAAACATTATAAACCTGCATCAGGACATCAATAAACTGCTTCCAAACATTATAAACCTGCATCAGGACATCAATAAACTGCTTCCAAACATTATAAACCTGCATCAGGACATCAATAAACTGCTTCCAAACATTATAAACCTGCATCAGGACATCAATAAACTGCTTCCAAACATTATAAACCTGCATCAGGACATCAATAAGCTGCTCCCAGACATTATAAACCTGCATCAAGACATCAATAACCTGTATCAGGACATCAATAACCTGCATCAGGACATCAATAAGCTGCTCCCTAACATTATAAACCAGCATCAGGACATCAATAACCTGCATCAGGACATCAATAACCTGCTCCCAAACATTATAAACCTGCATCAGGACATCAATAACCTGCTCCATAACATTATAAACCTGCATCAGGACATCAATAACCTGCTCCGTAACATTATAAACCTGTATCAGGACATCAATAACCTGCATCAGGACATCAATAAGCTGCTCCCTAACATTATAAACCTGCATCAGGACATCAATAACCTGCTCCCTAACATTATAAACCTGCATCAGGACATCAATAAGCTGCTCCCAAACATTATAAACCTGCATCAGGACATCAATAACCTGCTCCCTAACATTATAAACCTGCATCAGGACATCAATAAGCTGCTCCTTAACATTATAAACCTGCATCAGGACATCAATAACCTGCTCCGTAACATTATGAACCTGTATCAGGACATCAATAACCTGCATCAGGACATCAATAAGCTGCTCCCTAACATTATAAACCAGCATCAGGACATCAATAACCTGCATCAGGACATCAATAACCTGCTCCCTAACATTATAAACCAGCATCAGGACATCAATAAGCTGCTCCCAAACATTATAAACCTGTATCAGGACATCAATAACCTGCATCAGGACATCAATAACGTGCTCCCTAACATTATAAACCAGCATCAGGACATCAATAAGCTGCTCCCAAACATTATAAACCTGTATCAGGACATCAATAAGCTGCTCCCAGACATTATAAACCTGTATCAGGACATCAATAAGCTGCTCCCAGACATTATAAACCTGCATCAGGACATTAATAACCTGCTCCCAAACATTATAAACCAGCATCAGGACATCAATATAGCTGCTCCCAGACATTATAAACCTGCATCAGGACATCAATAACCTGCTCCCTAACATTATAAACCTGTATCAGGACATCAATAACCTGCTCGTCAGGACATCAATAACATTATAAACCTGCATCAGGACATCAATAACCTGCTCCCTAACATTATAAACCTGTATCAGGACATCAATAACCTGCTCCCAGACATTATAAACCTGCATCAGGACATCAATAATCTGCTCTGTAACATTATAAACCTGCATCAGGACATCAATAACCTGCTCCCTAACATTATAAACCTGTATCAGGACATCAATAACCTGCTCCCAGACATTATAAACCTGTATCAGGACATCAATAACCTGCTCCCAGACATTATAAACCTGTATCAGGACATCAATAACCTGCTCCCAGACATTATAAACCTGTATCAGGACATCAATAATCTGCTCCCAGACATTATAAACCTGTATCAGGACATCAATAATCTGCTCCCAGACATTATAAACCTGTATCAGGACATCAATAATCTGCTCCCAGACATTATAAACCTGCATCAGGTCATCAATAATCTGCTCCCTAACATTATAAACCTGTATCAGGACATCAATAATCTGCTCCCAGACATTATAAACCTGTATCAGGACATCAATAATCTGCTCCCAGACATTATAAACCTGTATCAGGACATCAATAAGCTGCATCAGGACATCAATAACCTGCATCAGGACATCAATAACCTGCTCCCTAACATTATAAACCTGTATAAGGACATCAATAATCTGCTCTGTAACATTATAAACCTGCATCAGGACATCAATAACCTCTTACCTAACATTATAAACCTGCATCAGGACATCAATAATCTGCTCCGTAACATTATAAACCTGCATCAGGACATCAATAATCTGCTCCGTAACATTATAAACCTGCATCAGGACATCAATAAACTGCTCCGAACATTATAAACCTGTATCAGGACATCAATAACCTGCATCAGGACATCAATAACCTGCATCAGGACATCAATAATCTGCTCCGTAACATTCTAAACCTGTATCAGGACATCAATAACCTGTATCAGGATATCAATAATCTGCTCCCAGACATTATAAACCTGCATCAGGACATCAATAACCTGCATCAGGACATCAATAACCTGTATCAGGACATCAATAACCTGCATCAGGACATCAATAACCTGCTCCGTAACATTATAAACCTGCATCAGGACATCAATAAACTGCTCCCAAACATTATAAACCTGTATCAGGACATCAATAAACTGCTTCCAAACATTATAAACCTGCATCAGGACATCAATAAACTGCTTCCAAACATTATAAACCTGCATCAGGACATCAATAAACTGCTTCCAAACATTATAAACCTGCATCAGGACATCAATAAACTGCTTCCAAACATTATAAACCTGCATCAGGACATCAATAAACTGCTTCCAAACATTATAAACCTGCATCAGGACATCAATAACCTGCTCCCAGACATTATAAACCTGCATCAAGACATCAATAACCTGTATCAGGACATCAATAACCTGCATCAGGACATCAATAAGCTGCTCCCTAACATTATAAACCAGCATCAGGACATCAATAACCTGCATCAGGACATCAATAACCTGCTCCCAAACATTATAAAACCTGCATCAGGACATCAATAACCTGCTCCATAACATTATAAACCTGCATCAGGACATCAATAACCTGCTCCCAACATTATAAACCTGTATCAGGACATCAATAACCTGCATCAGGACATCAATAACCTGCATCAGGAACATTATAAACCTGCATCAGGACATCAATAATCTGCTCTCTAACATTATAAACCTGCATCAGGACATCAATAAGCTGCTCCCTAACATTATAAACCTGCATCAGGACATCAATAACCTGCTCCCTAACATTATAAACCTGCATCAGGACATCAATAATCTGCTCCGTAACATTATAAACCTGCATCAGGACATCAATAATCTGCTCCGTAACATTATAAACCTGTATCAGGACATCAATAACCTGCATCAGGACATCAATAAGCTGCTCCCTAACATTATAAACCAGCATCAGGACATCAATAACCTGCATCAGGACATCAATAACCTGCTCCCTAACATTATAAACCAGCATCAGGACATCAATAAGCTGCTCCCAAACATTATAAACCTGTATCAGGACATCAATAACCTGCATCAGGACATCAATAACGTGCTCCCTAACATTATAAACCAGCATCAGGACATCAATAAGCTGCTCCCAAACATTATAAACCTGTATCAGGACATCAATAAGCTGCTCCCAGACATTATAAACCTGTATCAGGACATCAATAAGCTGCTCCCAGACATTATAAACCTGCATCAGGACATTAATAACCTGCTCCCAAACATTATAAACCAGCATCAGGACATCAATATAGCTGCTCCCAGACATTATAAACCTGCATCAGGACATCAATAACCTGCTCCCTAACATTATAAACCTGTATCAGGACATCAATAACCTGCTCCGTAACATTATAAACCTGCATCAGGACATCAATAACCTGCTCCCTAACATTATAAACCTGTATCAGGACATCAATAACCTGCTCCCAGACATTATAAACCTGCATCAGGACATCAATAATCTGCTCTGTAACATTATAAACCTGCATCAGGACATCAATAACCTGCTCCCTAACATTATAAACCTGTATCAGGACATCAATAACCTGCTCCCAGACATTATAAACCTGTATCAGGACATCAATAACCTGCTCCCAGACATTATAAACCTGTATCAGGACATCAATAACCTGCTCCCAGACATTATAAACCTGTATCAGGACATCAATAACCTGCTCCCAGACATTATAAACCTGTATCAGGACATCAATAACCTGCTCCCTAACATTATAAACCTGCATCAGGACATCAATAAGCTGCATCAGGACATCAATAACCTGTATCAGGACATCAATAATCTGCTCCCTAACATTATAAACCTGCATCAGGACATCAATAATCTGCTCCCAGACATTATAAACCTGTATCAGGACATCAATAATCTGCTCCGTAACATTATAAACCTGCATCAGGACATCAATAATCTGCTCCGTAACATTATAAACCTGCATCAGGACATCAATAACCTGCTCCCAAACATTATAAACCTGCATCAGGACATCAATAAGCTGCATCAGGACATCAATAACCTGCATCAGGACATCAATAACCTGAATCAGGACATCAATAATCTGCTCCGTAACATTCTAAACCTGTATCAGGACATCAATAACCTGTATCAGGATATCAATAACCTGCATCAGGACATCAATAACCTGCTCCGTAACATTCTAAACCTGTATCAGGACATCAATAAACTGCATCAGGACATCAATAACCTGCATCAGGACATCAATAACCTGCTCCGTAACATTCTAAACCTGTATCAGGACATCAATAACCTGTATCAGGACATCAATAACCTGCATCAGGACATCAATAAGCTGCATCAGGACATCAATAACCTGCTCCCTAACATTATAAACCTGCATCAGGACATCAATAACCTGCATCAGGACATCAATAACCTGTATCAGGACATCAATAACCTGTATCAGGACATCAATAACCTGCATCAGGACATCAATAAGCTGCTCCCAAACATTTTAAACCAGCATCAAGTCTATCATAGCTAATGTGGGATTCAATGACATTATGAAGGGCAGCTCAGAACAGCTGAAGGTGGATTTCAAAGAACTGATTGAGTCACTGCTTGACACAAACACGTGCCCCATAATATCTGTCCCTCTGCCCTCCCTAAACGTGGCATTGAACATTTCAGCAGACTTGTATCCCTCCGTAACTGGCTACCAGACTATTACAGCTCTGTGGGTGAAACGTTTACTTCTGGAAACAAAGCTTGTTTTATAAAGAGGAAGTGATCCACTCAAATGATCTGGGTTCCTGGATCCTTTCACAGCATTATAAGGCTGCGTTGAGAAAATGATTTATCAATGACCCAAGCCCAGCTCAGTTAATCCCCACCATTGTGTTGCTGAGTTGTCATAATGATTCAGCAAATGTACATAATCCCAGGGGTGTCCCTTTTACTGCCCTGAATGCCTCAGCTGATCCTACAGCTATTGTATGAAGTAATCATGTGCCTATGAACCAGAGTTAAACTGTTAGCATTGAGACGGTGTGCCCTAGGAGGAAGTCCACTGTGTGCAGCCCTCCCTGCACTAACATACATAACATGAGCATGTCTACTTCTGCTAAACAATCAAGCATCGCAGAAAAGTGCCAAAAATTGCCCACTTTAACATATGTAGTTTAAAAAACAGGGTTCATGAAATCAATAATTTGCAGGTAACAGATGACATTCATATTCTGACAATCTCTGAAAGTCACTTAGATACCATCGTTGATGATAACAGTGGCCGTAATACATAAGATCTACAGAAAAGACAGCCATGCCAAAGTTGGAGAATTCCTGCAAAGCTTAGAGAGAATCTCATGTTCACTACTGTTGAAGTAATATGGCTACAGGTTCATCTGCCTCACCTAAAGCCCCCTCCTGATGGGAAGCTCATGTTCACTACTGTTGAAGTAATATGGCTACAGGTTCATCTGCCTCACCTAAAGCCCCCTCCTGATGGGAAGCTGCTATAGACCATGCTAACAGTCAGTATCTGGATAATGTTAAATACTGTTGAAGTAATATGGCTACAGGTTCATCTGCCTCACCTAAAGCCCCTCCTGATGGGAAGCTGCTATAGACCATGGGAAGCTGCTATAGACCATGGGAAGCTAAGACCAGTCATAGACCATGGGAAGCTCTGGGGAAGCTAATGTGCTAAATGGGAAGCTGCTATAGACCATGGGAAGCTGCTATAGACCATGGGAAGCTGCTATAGACCATGGGAAGCTGCTATAGACCATGCTAACAGTCAGTATGGGAAGCTGCTATAGACCATGCTAACAGTCAGTATGGGAAGCTGCTATAGACCATGGGAAGCTGCTATAGACCATGGGAAGCTGCTATAGACCATGGGAAGCTGCTATAGACCATGGGAAGCTGCTATAGACCATGGGAAGCTGCTATAGACCATGGGAAGCTGCTATAGACCATGGGAAGCTGCTATAGACCATGCTAACAGTCAGTATCTGGATAACATAATGTAATAATGATAATGTGTGATGCTTGATAATGTATGTGATATCAACAAAGAGGTCTATTTTCTAGGTGATTTTAAATGTTTTATTTTATAGATTTTTAAAAATCTTTATACATATATTTTTTTCTTCTAGTTCGAACAGACAGCTCGGTTGTTTCAACATTTCAATATCTCTCCCAAATACAAGTAGTAACGAAGTCAATCTCTCCTCCACTTTGAGCCAGGAGAGATTGACATGCATATTATTGTTAGCGCTATGTGTACATCTAAGGGCCAGCCGTGCTGCCCTGTTCTGAGCCAATTGCAATTTTCCTAAATTCCTCTTTGTGGCACCTGACACACGACACAACAGTGGTCCAGGTGTGACAGAACTAGGGCCTGTAGGACCTGCCTTGTTGATAGTGCTGTTAAGAAGACAAAACAGCACTTTATCATGGACAGACTTCTCCCCATCTTAGCTACTGTTGTATCAAAATGTTTTGACCAGTTTATAATCCAGGGATAATCACCTCTAATTTTACACATTATTCATTGTGAGATTTAGTGGATGATTTGTCCATAGGAGATTATACTATTCATTCACTAAGTACTATAAGAGATTATACTATTCATTCACTAAGTACTATAAGAGATTATACTATTCATTCACTAAGTACTATAAGAGATTATACTATTCATTCACTAAGTACTATAAGAGATTATACTATTCATTCACTAAGTACTATAAGAGATTATACTATTCATTCACTAAGTACCATAGGAGATTATACTATTCATTCACTAAGTACCATAGGAGATTATACTATTCATTCACTAAGTACCATAGGAGATTATACTATTCATTCACTATAAAACATGGCAGGTAGCTACTATTCATTCACTAAGTACTATAAGAGATTATACTATTCATTCACTATACAACATGGCAGGTAGCTACTATTCATTCACTAAGTACCATAGGAGATTATACTATTCATTCACTAAGTACTATAAGAGATTATACTATTCATTCACTATACAACATGGCAGGTAGCTACTATTCATTCACTATAAAACATGGCAGGTAGCTACTATTCATTCACTATACAACATGGCAGGTAGCTACTATTCATTCACTAAGTACCATAGGAGATTATACTATTCATTCACTATACAACATGGCAGGTAGCTACTATTCATTCACTATACAACATGGCAGGTAGCTACTATTCATTCACTATACAACATGGCAGGTAGCTACTATTCATTCACTATACAACATGGCAGGTAGCTACTATTCATTCACTATACAACATGGCAGGTAGCTACTATTCATTCACAATACAACATGGCAGGTAGCTACTATTCATTCACTATACAACGTGGCAGGTAGCTACTATTCATTCACTATACAACATGGCAGGTAGCTACTATTCATTCACTAAGTACCATAGGAGATTATACTATTCATTCACTATACAACATGGCAGGTAGCTACTATTCATTCACTATACAACATGGCAGGTAGCTACTATTCATTCACTATACAACATGGCAGGTAGCTACTATTCATTCACAATACAACATGGCAGGTAGCTACTATTCATTCACTATACAACATGGCAGGTAGCTACTATTCATTCACTATACAACATGGCAGGTAACTACTATTCATTCACTAAGTACCATAGGAGATTATACTATTCATTCACTATACAACATGGCAGGTAGCTACTATTCATTCACTATAAAACATGGCAGGTAGCTACTATTCATTCACTATACAACATGGCAGGTAGCTACTATTCATTCACTAAGTACCATAGGAGATTATACTATTCATTCACTATACAACATGGCAGGTAGCTACTATTCATTCACTATACAACATGGCAGGTAGCTACTATTCATTCACTATACAACATGGCAGGTAGCTACTATTCATTCACTATACAACATGGCAGGTAGCTACTATTCATTCACTATACAACGTGGCAGGTAGCTACTATTCATTCACTATACAACATGGCAGGTAGCTACTATTCATTCACTATACAACACAGCAGGTAGCTACTATTGTTGGTGAAAATTCGTTAAGTGAGTGAGACTTTGTTCATTCTTCAAACAATCAATCTTTATTATCAAAATTGATCTGGTCAATGACCATCCCTCTGTGATCGTTGAGAGCCTAACCTTACAGAAGAATCATGGGTTTTGTATAGCTGACACTAAAAACGCTTAGTCATGGCTGGTTCCATCCCTACTCGGTAACTCGGCACATCACAAGCCATCTTGGGTTCATCTTGTGAGTTATGTGCACCATTAAGCCATCATAAATCAATCACTAGCTCCAATCCCCAACTCAGTCACACTCACACAGATGGGAGAGTACTCATCAAATGTATTCAATGCCTGAACAGTATTAAAACATAATCTTGTAATTTTCTACCATATTCCACCATCCACTCAACTTCAAAGAAAATTACAAGTTTTAAAAAGACATCAATACAAATGTATAAAAAAATGAGGTATTTAACAACTTCTAACTTAAGCATATTAAATCTTCCTTTCTCTAATATATTACCAAATGACCATCATTTTGGTTCAATAAGTTTTCAAACTTAACAAATTAGCATTAAGATATTCTCAGCAATCTAAATCGGACATTTTCCATCAGCAGGTATGTATACCCTGGGGCAGCAGGTATGTATACCCTGGGGCAGCAGGTGGACATTTTCCATCAGCAGGTATGTATACCCTGGGGCAGCAGGTGGACATTTTCCATCAGCAGGTATGTATACCCTGGGGCAGCAGGGTAGCCTAGTGGTTAGAGTGGAGGGGCAGCAGGGTAGCCTAGTGGTTAGAGTGGAGAGGAGGTATGTATACCCTGGGGCAGCAGGTGGACATTTTCCATCAGCAGGTATGTATACCCTGGGGCAGCAGGTGGACATTTTCCATCAGCAGGTATGTATACCCTGGGGCAGCAGGTGGACATTTTCCATCAGCAGGTATGTATACCCTGGGGCAGCAGGTAGTCTAGTGGTTAGAGTGTAGAGGAGGTAGGTAGCCTAGTGGTTAGAGTGGAGAGGTGGTAGGTAGCCTAGTGGTTAGAGTGGAGGGGTGGCAGGGTAGCCTAGTGGTTAGAGTGGAGGGGTGGCAGGGTAGCCTAGTGGTTAGAGTGGAGAGGTGGTAGGTAGCCTAGTGGTTAGAGTGGAGGGGCGGCAGGGTAGCCTAGTGGTTAGAGTGGAGGGGCGGCAGGGTAGCCTAGTGGTTAGAGTGGAGGGGCGGCAGGTAGCCTAGTGGTTAGAGTGGAGGGGCGGCAGGTAGCCTAGTGGTTAGAGTGTAGAGGCGGTAGGGTAGTCTAGTGGTTAGAGTGGAGGGGCGGCAGGGTGGCCTAGTGGTTAGAGTGGAGGGGCGGCAGGGCAGACTAGTGGTTAGAGTGGAGAGGAGGTAGGTATCCTAGTGGTTAGAGTGGAGGGGTAGCCTAGTGGTTAGAGTGGAGGGGCAGCAGGGTAGCCTAGTGGTTAGAGTGTAGAGGAGGTAGGTAGCCTAGTGGTTAGAGTGGAGGGGCAGCAGGGTAGCCTAGTGGTTAGAGTGGAGGGGCAGCAGGGTAGCCTAGTGGTTAGAGTGGAGAGTCAGCAGGGTCGCCTAGTGGTTAGAGTGGAGAGTCAGCAGGGTCGCCTAGTGGTTAGAGTGGAGAGTCAGCAGGGTCGCCTAGTGGTTAGAGTGGAGGGGCGGTAGGGTAGCCTAGTGGTTAGAGTGGAGGGGCAGCAGAGTAGCCTAGTGGTTAGAGTGGAGGGGCAGCAGAGTAGCCTAGTGGTTAGAGTGGAGGGGCAGCAGAGTAGCCTAGTGGTTAGAGTGGAGGGGCGGCAGGGTAGCCTAGTGGTTAGAGTGGAGGGGCAGCAGGGTAGCCTAGTGGTTAGAGTGTTGGACTAGTAACCAGCAGGTAGCCTAGTGGTTAGAGTGGAGGGGCGGCAGGTAGCCTAGTGGTTAGAGTGGAGGGGCGGCAGGGTAGCCTAGTGGTTAGAGTGGAGGGGCAGCAGGGTAGCCTAGTGGTTAGAGTGTTGGACTAGTAACCAGCAGGTAGCCTAGTGGTTAGAGTGGAGGGGCGGCAGGTAGCCTAGTGGTTAGAGTGGAGGGGAGGCAGGTCGCCTAGTGGTTAGAGTGGAGGGGCGGCAGGGTAGCCTAGTGGTTAGAGTGGAGGGGCGGCAGGGTAGCCTAGTGGTTAGAGTGGAGGGGCAGGTAGTCTAGTGGTTAGAGTAGTCTAGTGGTTAGAGTGGAGGGGCGGCAGGGTGGCCTAGTGGTTAGAGTGGAGGGGAGGGGCGGCGGGTAGCAGGGTGGCCTAGTGGGTTAGAGTGGAGGGGCGGCAGGGTAGCCTAGTGGTTAGAGTGGAGGGGCGGCAGGGTAGCCTAGTGGTTAGAGTGGAGGGGCGGCAGGGTAGCCTAGTGGTTAGAGTGGAGTGGAGAGTGGAGGGAGGTAGGTATCCTAATGGTTAGAGTGGAGGGGCGGCAGGGTAGCCTAGTGGTTAGAGTGGAGGGGCGGCAGGGTAGCCTAGTGGTTAGAGTGGAGGGGCGGCAGGGTAGCCTAGTGGTTAGAGTGTAGAGGAGGTAGGTATCCTAGTGGTTAGAGTGGAGGGGCGGCAGGGTAGCCTAGTGGTTAGAGTGGAGGGGCGGCAGGGTAGCCTAGTGGTTAGAGTGGAGGGGCGGCAGGGTAGCCTAGTGGTTAGAGTGGAGGGGCGGCAGGGTAGCCTAGTGGTTAGAGTGGAGGGGCGGCAGGTAGCCTAGTGGTTAGAGTGGAGGGGCGGCAGGGTAGCCTAGTGGTTAGAGTGGAGGGGCGGCAGGGTAGCCTAGTGGTTAGAGTGGAGGGGCGGCAGGGTAGCCTAGTTGTTAGAGTGGAGGGGCGGCAGGGTAGCCTAGTGGTTAGAGTGGAGGGGCGGCAGGGTGGCCTAGTGGTTAGAGTGGAGGGGCGGCAGGTAGCCTAGTGGTTAGAGTGGAGGGGCGGCAGGGTAGCCTAGTGGTTAGAGTGGAGGGGCGGCAGGTAGCCTAGTGGTTAGAGCGTTGGACTAGTAACCAGCAGGGTGGCCTAGTGGTTAGAGTGTAGGGGCGGCAGGGTAGCCTAGTGGTTAGAGTGGAGGGGCGGCAGGGTAGCCTAGTGGTTAGAGTGTAGAGGAGGTAGGTAGCCTAGTGGTTAGAGCGTTGGACTAGTAACCAGCAGGTAGCCTAGTGGTTAGAGTGGAGGGGCGGCAGGGTAGCCTAGTGGTTAGAGTGGAGGGGCGGCAGGGTAGCCTAGTGGTTAGAGTGGAGGGGTGGCAGGGTAGCCTAGTGGTTAGAGTGGAGTGGCGGCAGGGTAGCCTAGTGGTTAGAGTGGAGGGGCGGCAGGGTAGCCTAGTGGTTAGAGCGTTGGACTAGTAACCAGCAGGTAGCCTAGTGGTTAGAGCGTTGGACTAGTAACCAGCAGGTAGCCTAGTGGTTAGAGCGTTGGACTAGTAACCAGCAGGGTAGCCTAGTGGTTAGAGCGTTGGACTAGTAACCAGCAGGTAGCCTAGTGGTTAGAGCGTTGGACTAGTAACCAGCAGGTAGCCTAGTGGTTAGAGTGGAGGGGCGGCAGGGTAGCCTAGTGGTTAGAGTGGAGGGGTGGCAGGGTAGCCTAGTGGTTAGAGCGTTGGACTAGTAACCAGCAGGTAGCCTAGTGGTTAGAGTGGAGGGGCGGCAGGGTAGCCTAGTGGTTAGAGCGTTGGACTAGTAACCAGCAGGTAGCCTAGTGGTTAGAGCGTTGGACTAGTAACCAGCAGGGTAGCCTAGTGGTTAGAGCGTTGGACTAGTAACCAGCAGGTAGCCTAGTGGTTAGAGCGTTGGACTAGTAACCGAAAGGTTGCAAGTTCAAACCCCCGAGCTGACAAGGTACAAATCTGTCATTCTGCCAATGAACAGGCAGTTCCTAGGCCGTCATTGAAAATAAGAATTTGTTCTTAACTGACTTGCCTAGTAAAATAAAGGTAAAAAAATAATAATAATAATCATGTTGACACTGAGTATACTCCCATTGGTCAGAATGGTGGAAATAGCCATTTTCATGCCTATAGCAGTAGAAACTAAACTGACTCCCAGTTTAAGTAAAATGTATTCTGCTTGGTGCCTAATGAACATGAACCAGGACACGCATCCCACTATTTATAATAGTTATCTCCTTCCAGACTCACATTAACTTATTGAGGATAGGGGGCAGTATTTTCACTTTGGATGAATTGCCTGCCCATAGTGAACTGCATCCTACTCTGTCCTAGATTGCTAATATATGCATATTACTATTGAGTAGAAAACACTCTGAAGTTTCTAAAACTGTTTGAATTATGTCTGTGAGTATAACAGAACTCATAGGGCAGGCAATCTTCCAAACAAGAAGTGGAATTCTGAATGTGGGTCAAATTTGACGTCATCGCCCTTTCCTTTCCAAACAAGCTAATTGGACACTAGTATTGGACATTATGGAACAAAACAACGATTTATTGTGGAACTAGGACTCCTTGCACTGCATTCTGATGAAAGATCATCAAAGGTAAGGGAATATTTATGATGTAATTTCGTATTTCTGTTGACTCCAACATGGCGGAGAAATACTTTTACGTCTGAGCGCTGTCTCAGATTATTGCATGGTAGGCTTTTTTCGTAACATTTTTAAGCGGTTGCATTAAGAAGCAGTTGCATTAAGAACCAGTGTATCTTTAATTATATGTAGAACATGTATCTTTAGTAAAAGTTTATGATGAGTATTTCTGTTTTCTGGCGTAGCTTTCTATAATTCCTCCGGATATTTTGGAGGCATTTCTGAACATGGCGTCAATGTAAACCGAGATTTGTGGATATAAATAGGCATATTATCGAACAAAACATACATGTATTGTGGAACATGATGTCCTATGAGTGTCATCTGATGAAGATTATCAAAAGGTTAGTGATTCATTTGATCTCTAATCCTGCTTTTGTGACTCTATCTTTGGCTGGTAAAAATGGCTGGGTTTTCCCTTTGATTTGGTGGTGGTCTAACATAAATATGTGTTGTGTTTTCGCTGTAAAACATTTTAAAAATCAGACATGATGGGTAGATGAACAAGATGTTTATCTTTCATTTGCTGTATTGGACTTGTTAATGTGTGAAAGTTAAATATTTCTAAAGAATATTTTTGAATTCCCTGCACCACCTTTTCATGGGGGGGTGGAGTTCCCCTCGGGGATCGCAGGTTTTAAGCATCTCCATTCCAAAATTAAATATAGAATCGGCTTTCTATTTTGCAACAAAGCATCCTTCACTCATGCTGCAAAACATGCTACCCATGCTACTCACGCTACACTCGTTAAACTGACTATCCTACCGATCTCTGACTTCAGCGATGTAATTTACAAAATAGCCTCCAACACTACTCAGCAAATTGGAGGCAGTCTATCTCAGTGCCATCCGTTTTGTCACCAAAGCCCCATATACTACTCACCACTGCCACCTGTATGCTCTCGTTGGCTGGCCCTCACTTCATATTCATCGCTTCATATAACCCACTGGCTCCAGGTCATGTATAGGTCTTTGCTAGGTAAAGCCCCGCCTTATCTCAGCTTACTGGTCACCATAGCAGCACGCGCTCCAGCAGGTATATTTCACTGGTCACCATCTATTCACCGTATGACAAATTATTACATTCCCAATTTTCTTAATACCAAAATTCTAGACAAATGTCAAAGAGCATAACAACACACTGTTGAAACCATTTTCCAAATTGGCTAAAACTCCCTTATCATACCATCGATCTCAATGTAAAATTACAGGGTCAGGGCGTTAGAGTGCCAGAAATCCTGACCATACAGCAGACCCAATCTGGTGAGATTTGTATCAAAACAGACAACAAAAATGAACAAAGCACACAGCCATACTCTCATTCATATATCATTTGATATACTTCTATATTTCACTCGAGGTGTATACTCCAACCGACTTGTTGATAATGGTTGACAGTAACTCCATGTATTCCTTCCTTTTACAGGCAGGCATGTGAACAAAGTCAACTTACATATTCAACCAAAAGGCCCCAGGGGACTGGTAACTCCCAACTTTTTTACACATAACTCACATTGTGATTGTGTAAAAAAAAAAAAGTGAATTACCGTAATATCTCTTGTATCTCATAAAGTCATCGTAAAATACATTAGACAGGTTTCCCTCCTTCAGAGGCATTGCCCTCTATCTCTCTCTCCCCCATGGTTCGAATCACACTTGATAAATTATATTTACATTTGATAAATTATAAACTTCTTTGTAATTGATCAGTGTTACATATGACATTTAAATCTTAGCCAATATCTCTGTCTCGTGAGGGTGGACATTCACACCATTAAATAAGTGTTTCTTTCCCTTTCTTTTCCTTGTACCTGAAACAAATTATTTAAAAACATTTCAAATATTTCATACATTTTGTAAACCTAGGTATTCATGTTTTTTTTCAGTACATTCCTTATCAAAATAAAATGCGTGTTCAACCAAAACTCTGGCAATATAACATTTTGTTTTTGTGCATTTTAAGGTGCATCCTTTCTAACCTGTGAAAAATCCACTAAAACCAAATAAAAAATCCACACGCAGAAATGACAAAATAATGTAAACAGCCAGAGAGCCACATGGAAAGCTGGTGTGAGTTCAGACAGGCTCTTACTGGTGTTGTAATATAGCTGAGTTCAGACAGGCTCTTATTGGTGTTGTAATATAGCTGAGTTCAGACAGGCTCTTACTGGTGTTGTAATATAGCTGAGTTCAGACAGGCTCTTACTGGTGTTGTAATATAGCTGAGTTCAGACAGGCTCTTATTGGTGTTGTAATATAGCTGAGTTCAGACAGGCTCTTACTGGTGTTGTAATATAGCTGAGTTCAGACAGGCTTGTATTGGTGTTGTAATATAGCTGAGTTCAGACAGGCTCTCATTGGTGTTGTAATATAGCTGAGTTCAGACAGGCTCTTACTGGTGTTGTAATATAGCTGAGTTCAGACAGGCTCTTACTGGTGTTGTAATATAGCTGAGTTCAGACAGGCTCTTATTGTTGTTGTAATATAGCTGAGTTCAGACAGGCTCTTACTGGTGTTGTAATATAGCAGAGTTCAGACAGGCTCTTACTGGTGTTGTAATATAGCTGAGTTCAGACAGGCTCTTATTGGTGTTGTAATATAGCTGAGTTCAGACAGGCTCTTATTGGTGTTGTAATATAGCTAAGATCAGACAGGCTCTTATTGGTGTTGTAATATAGCTGAGTTCAGACAGGCTTGTATTGGTGTTGTAATATAGCTGAGTTCAGACAGGCTCTTATTGGTGTTGTAATATAGCGGAGTTCAGACAGGCTCTCATTGGTGTTGTAATATAGCTGAGTTCAGACAGGCTCTTACTGGTGTTGTAATATAGCTGAGTTCAGACAGGCTCTTACTGGTGTTGTAATATAGCTGAGTTCAGACAGGCTCTTATTGTTGTTGTAATATAGCTGAGTTCAGACAGGCTCTTACTGGTGTTGTAATATAGCAGAGTTCAGACAGGCTCTTACTGGTGTTGTAATATAGCTGAGTTCAGACAGGCTCTTATTGGTGTTGTAATATAGCTGAGTTCAGACAGGCTCTTATTGGTGTTGTAATATAGCTAAGATCAGACAGGCTCTTATTGGTGTTGTAATATAGCTGAGTTCAGACAGGCTTGTATTGGTGTTGTAATATAGCTGAGTTCAGACAGGCTCTTATTGGTGTTGTAATATAGCGGAGTTCAGACAGGCTCTTACTGGTGTTGTAATATAGCTGAGTTCAGACAGGCTCTTATTGGTGTTGTAATATAGCTGAGTTCAGACAGGCTCTTACTGGTGTTGTAATATAGCTGAGTTCAGACAGGCTCTTACTGGTGTTGTAATATAGCTGAGTTCAGACAGGCTCTTACTGGTGTTGTAATATAGCTGAGTTCAGACATGCTCTTATTGGTGTTGTAATATAGCTGAGTTCAGACAGGCTCTTACTGGTGTTGTAATATAGCTGAGTTCAGACAGGCTCTTATTGGTGTTGTAATATAGCTGAGTTCAGACAGGCTCTTATTGGTGTTGTAATATAGCTGAGTTCAGACAGGCTTTACTGGTGTTGTAATATAGCTGAGTTCAGACATGCTCTTATTGGTGTTGTAATATAGCTGAGTTCAGACAGGCTCTTACTGGTGTTGTAATATAGCTGAGTTCAGACAGGCTTGTATTGGTGTTGTAATATAGCTGAGTTCAGACAGGCTCTCATTGGTGTTGTAATATAGCTGAGTTCAGACAGGCTCTTACTGGTGTTGTAATATCGCTGAGTTCAGACAGGCTCTTACTGGTGTTGTAATATAGCTGAGTTCAGACAGGCTCTTATTGGTGTTGTAATATAGCTGAGTTCAGACAGGCTCTTACTGGTGTTGTAATATAGCAGAGTTCAGACAGGCTCTTACTGGTGTTGTAATATAGCTGAGTTCAGACAGGCTCTATTGGTGTTGTAATATAGCTGAGTTCAGACAGGCTCTTATTGGTGTTGTAATATAGCTGAGTTCAGACAGGCTCTTATTGGTGTTGTAATATAGCTGAGTTCAGACAGGCTCTTATTGGTGTTGTAATATAGCTGAGTTCAGACAGGCTCTTACTGGTGTTGTAATATAGCTGAGTTCAGACAGGCTCTTATTGGTGTTGTAATATAGCTGAGTTCAGACAGGCTCTTATTGGTGTTGTAATATAGCTGAGTTCAGACAGGCTCTTACTGGTGTTGTAATATAGCTGAGTTCAGACAGGCTCTGTATTGGTGTTGTAATATAGCTGAGTTCAGACAGGCTCTCATTGGTGTTGTAATATAGCTGAGTTCAGACAGGCTCTTACTGGTGTTGTAATATCGCTGAGTTCAGACAGGCTCTTACTGGTGTTGTAATATAGCTGAGTTCAGACAGGCTCTTATTGGTGTTGTAATATAGCTGAGTTCAGACAGGCTCTTACTGGTGTTGTAATATAGCTGAGTTCAGACAGGCTCTTACTGGTGTTGTAATATAGCTGAGTTCAGACAGGCTCTTATTGGTGTTGTAATATAGCTGAGTTCAGACAGGCTCTTATTGGTGTTGTAATATAGCTGAGTTCAGACAGGCTTGTATTGGTGTTGTAATATAGCTGAGTTCAGACAGGCTCTTATTGGTGTTGTAATATAGCTGAGTTCAGACAGGCTCTTATTGGTGTTGTAATATAGCTGAGTTCAGACAGGCTCTTACTGGTGTTGTAATATAGCTGAGTTCAGACAGGCTCTTACTGGTGTTGTAATATAGCTGAGTTCAGACAGGCTCTTATTGTTGTTGTAATATAGCTGAGTTCAGACAGGCTCTTACTGGTGTTGTAATATAGCTGAGTTCAGACAGGCTCTTACTGGTGTTGTAATATAGCTGAGTTCAGACAGGCTCTTATTGGTGTTGTAATATAGCTGAGTTCAGACAGGCTCTTATTGGTGTTGTAATATAGCTAAGATCAGACAGGCTCTTATTGGTGTTGTAATATAGCTGAGTTCAGACAGGCTTGTATTGGTGTTGTAATATAGCTGAGTTCAGACAGGCTCTTATTGGTGTTGTAATATAGCGGAGTTCAGACAGGCTCTTACTGGTGTTGTAATATAGCTGAGTTCAGACAGGCTCTTATTGGTGTTGTAATATAGCTGAGTTCAGACAGGCTCTTACTGGTGTTGTAATATAGCTGAGTTCAGACAGGCTCTTACTGGTGTTGTAATATAGCTGAGTTCAGACAGGCTCTTACTGGTGTTGTAATATAGCTGAGTTCAGACATGCTCTTATTGGTGTTGTAATATAGCTGAGTTCAGACAGGCTCTTACTGGTGTTGTAATATAGCTGAGTTCAGACAGGCTTGTATTGGTGTTGTAATATAGCTGAGTTCAGACAGGCTCTCATTGGTGTTGTAATATAGCTGAGTTCAGACAGGCTCTTACTGGTGTTGTAATATAGCTGAGTTCAGACATGCTCTTATTGGTGTTGTAATATAGCTGAGTTCAGACAGGCTCTTACTGGTGTTGTAATATAGCTGAGTTCAGACAGGCTTGTATTGGTGTTGTAATATAGCTGAGTTCAGACAGGCTCTCATTGGTGTTGTAATATAGCTGAGTTCAGACAGGCTCTTACTGGTGTTGTAATATCGCTGAGTTCAGACAGGCTCTTACTGGTGTTGTAATATAGCTGAGTTCAGACAGGCTCTTATTGGTGTTGTAATATAGCTGAGTTCAGACAGGCTCTTACTGGTGTTGTAATATAGCAGAGTTCAGACAGGCTCTTACTGGTGTTGTAATATAGCTGAGTTCAGACAGGCTCATATTGGTGTTGTAATATAGCTGAGTTCAGACAGGCTCTTATTGGTGTTGAAATATAGCTGAGTTCAGACAGGCTCTTACTGGTGTTGTAATATAGCTGAGTTCAGACAGGCTCTTATTGGTGTTGAAATATAGCTGAGTTCAGACAGGCTCTTACTGGTGTTGTAATATAGCTGAGTTCAGACAGGCTCTTACTGGTGTTGTAATATAGCTGAGTTCAGACAGGCTCTTATTGGTATTGAAATATAGCTGAGTTCAGACAGGCTCTTATTGGTGTTGTAATATAGCTGAGTTCAGACAGGCTCTTATTGGTGTTGTAATATAGCTGAGTTCAGACAGGCTCTTATTGGTGTTGTAATATAGCTGAGTTCAGACAGGCTCTTATTGGTGTTGTAATATAGCTGAGTTCAGACTGGCTCTTATTGGTGTTGTAATATAGCTGAGTTCAGACAGGCTCTTTTGGTGTTGTAATATAGCTGAGTTCAGACAGGCTCTTACTGGTGTTGTAATATAGCTGAGTTCAGACAGACTCTTATTGGTGTTGTAATATAGCTGAGTTCAGACAGGCTCTTACTGGTGTTGTAATATAGCTGAGATCAGACAGGCTCTTATTGGTGTTGTAATATAGCTGAGTTCAGACAGGCTCTTATTGGTGTTGTAATATAGCTGAGTTCAGACAGGCTCTTATTGGTGTTGTAATATAGCTGAGTTCAGACAGGCTCTTATTGGTGTTGTAATATAGCTGAGTTCAGACAGGCTCTTATTGGTGTTGTAATATAGCTGAGTTCAGACAGGCTCTTATTGGTGTTGTAATATAGCTGAGTTCAGACAGGCTCTTATTGGTGTTGTAATATAGCTGAGTTCAGACAGGCTCTTATTGGTGTTGTAATATAGCTGAGTTCAGACAGGCTCTTACTGGTGTTGTAATATAGCTGAGTTCAGACAGGCTCTTATTGGTGTTGTAATATAGCTGAGTTCAGACAGGCTCTCATTGGTGTTGTAATATAGCTGAGTTCAGACAGGCTCTTATTGGTGTTGTAATATAGCTGAGTTCAGACAGGCTCTTATTGGTGTTGTAATATAGCTGAGTTCAGATAGGCTCTTACTGGTGTTGTAATATAGCTGAGATCAGACAGGCTCTTATTGGTGTTGTAATATAGCTGAGTTCAGACAGGCTCTTATTGGTGTTGTAATATAGCTGAGTTCAGACAGGCTCTTATTGGTGTTGTAATATAGCTGAGTTCAGACAGGCTCTTATTGGTGTTGTAATATAGCTGAGTTCAGACAGGCTCTTATTGGTGTTGTAATATAGCTGAGTTCAGACAGGCTCTTATTGGTGTTGTAATATAGCTGAGTTCAGACAGGCTCTTATTGGTGTTGTAATATAGCTGAGTTCAGACAGGCTCTTATTGGTGTTGTAATATAGCTGAGTTCAGACAGGCTCTTATTGGTGTTGTAATATAGCTGAGTTCAGACAGGCTCTTACTGGTGTTGTAATATAGCTGAGTTCAGACAGGCTCTTACTGGTGTTGTAATATAGCTGAGTTGAGACAGGCTCTTATTGGTGTTGTAATATAGCTGAGTTCAGACAGGCTCTCATTGGTGTTGTAATATAGCTGAGTTCAGACAGGCTCTTACTGGTGTTGTAATATAGCTGAGTTCAGACAGGCTCTTATTGGTGTTGAAATATAGCTGAGTTCAGACAGGCTCTTACTGGTGTTGTAATATAGCTGAGTTCAGACAGGCTCTTATTGGTGTTGAAATATAGCTGAGTTCAGACAGGCTCTTACTGGTGTTGTAATATAGCTGAGTTCAGACAGGCTCTTATTGGTGTTGAAATATAGCTGAGTTCAGACAGGCTCTTACTGGTGTTGTAATATAGCTGAGTTCAGACAGGCTCTTACTGGTGTTGTAATATAGCTGAGTTCAGACAGGCTCTTATTGGTATTGAAATATAGCTGAGTTCAGACAGGCTCTTATTGGTGTTGTAATATAGCTGAGTTCAGACAGGCTCTTATTGGTGTTGTAATATAGCTGAGTTCAGACAGGCTCTTATTGGTGTTGTAATATAGCTGAGTTCAGACAGGCTCTTATTGGTGTTGTAATATAGCTGAGTTCAGACTGGCTCTTATTGGTGTTGTAGTATAGCTGAGTTCAGACAGGCTCTTTTTGGTGTTGTAATATAGCTGAGTTCAGACAGGCTCTTACTGGTGTTGTAATATAGCTGAGTTCAGACAGACTCTTATTGGTGTTGTAATATAGCTGAGTTCAGACAGGCTCTTACTGGTGTTGTAATATAGCTGAGATCAGACAGGCTCTTATTGGTGTTGTAATATAGCTGAGTTCAGACAGGCTCTTATTGGTGTTGTAATATAGCTGAGTTCAGACAGGCTCTTATTGGTGTTGTAATATAGCTGAGTTCAGACAGGCTCTTATTGGTGTTGTAATATAGCTGAGTTCAGACAGGCTCTTATTGGTGTTGTAATATAGCTGAGTTCAGACAGGCTCTTATTGGTGTTGTAATATAGCTGAGTTCAGACAGGCTCTTATTGGTGTTGTAATATAGCTGAGTTCAGACAGGCTCTTATTGGTGTTGTAATATAGCTGAGTTCAGACAGGCTCTTACTGGTGTTGTAATATAGCTGAGTTCAGACAGGCTCTTATTGGTGTTGTAATATAGCTGAGTTCAGACAGGCTCTTATTGTTGTTGTAATATAGCTGAGTTCAGACAGGCTCTTACTGGTGTTGTAATATAGCTGAGTTCAGACAGGCTCTTACTGGTGTTGTAATATAGCTGAGTTCAGACAGGCTCTTATTGGTGTTGTAATATAGCTGAGTTCAGACAGGCTCTTATTGGTGTTGTAATATAGCTGAGTTCAGACAGGCTCTTATTGGTGTTGTAATATAGCTGAGTTCAGACAGGCTCTTATTGGTGTTGTAATATAGCTGAGTTCAGACAGGCTCTTATTGGTGTTGTAATATAGCTGAGTTCAGACAGGCTCTTACTGGTGTTGTAATATAGCTGAG
Organism: Oncorhynchus nerka; assembly: GCF_034236695.1. NCBI lineage: Eukaryota > Metazoa > Chordata > Actinopteri > Salmoniformes > Salmonidae > Oncorhynchus > Oncorhynchus nerka. The sequence goes on from NC_088419.1 coordinate 245,399, forward strand.
TTCAGACAGGCTCTTATTGGTGTTGTAATATAGCTGAGTTCAGACAGGCTCTTACTGGTGTTGTAATATAGCTGAGTTCAGACAGGCTCTTACTGGTGTTGTAATATAGCTGAGTTCAGACAGGCTCTTACTGGTGTTGTAATATAGCTGAGTTCAGACAGGCTCTTATTGGTGTTGTAATATAGCTGAGTTCAGACAGGCTCTTACTGGTGTTGTAATATAGCTGAGTTCAGACAGGCTCTTATTGGTGTTGTAATATAGCTGAGTTCAGACAGGCTCTTATTGGTGTTGTAATATAGCTGAGTTCAGACAGGCTCTTACTGGTGTTGTAATATAGCTGAGTTCAGACATGCTCTTATTGGTGTTGTAATATAGCTGAGTTCAGACAGGCTCTTACTGGTGTTGTAATATAGCTGAGTTCAGACAGGCTCTTATTGGTGTTGTAATATAGCTGAGTTCAGACAGGCTCTTATTGGTGTTGTAATATAGCTGAGTTCAGACAGGCTCTTACTGGTGTTGTAATATAGCTGAGTTCAGACAGGCTCTTACTGGTGTTGTAATATAGCTGAGTTCAGACAGGCTCTTATTGGTGTTGTAATATAGCTGAGTTCAGACAGGCTCTTACTGGTGTTGTAATATAGCTGAGTTCAGACAGGCTCTTATTGGTGTTGTAATATAGCTGAGTTCAGACAGGCTCTTATTGGTGTTGTAATATAGCTGAGTTCAGACAGGCTCTTATTGGTGTTGAAATATAGCTGAGTTCAGACAGGCTCTACTGGTGTTGTAATATAGCTGAGTTCAGACAGGCTCTTATTGGTGTTGTAATATAGCTGAGTTCAGACAGGCTCTTATTGGTGTTGTAATATAGCTGAGTTCAGACAGGCTCTTACTTGGTGTTGTAATATAGCTGAGTTCAGACAGGCTCTTATTGGTGTTGTAATATAGCTGAGTTCAGACAGGCTCTTACTGGTGTTGTAATATAGCTGAGTTCAGACAGGCTCTTATTGGTGTTGTAATATAGCTGAGTTCAGACAGGCTCTCATTGGTGTTGTAATATAGCTGAGTTCAGACAGGCTCTTACTGGTGTTGTAATATAGCTGAGTTCAGACAGGCTCTTACTGGTGTTGTAATATAGCTGAGTTCAGACAGGCTCTTATTGGTGTTGTAATATAGCTGAGTTCAGACAGGCTCTTACTGGTGTTGTAATATAGCTGAGTTCAGACAGGCTCTTATTGGTGTTGTAATATAGCTGAGTTCAGACAGGCTCTTATTGGTGTTGTAATATAGCTGAGTTCAGACAGGCTCTTATTGGTGTTGTAATATAGCTGAGTTCAGACAGGCTCTTATTGGTGTTGTAATATAGCTGAGTTCAGACAGGCTCTTATTGGTGTTGTAATATAGCTGAGTTCAGACAGGCTCTTATTGGTGTTGTAATATAGCTGAGTTCAGACAGGCTCTTATTGGTGTTGTAATATAGCTGAGTTCAGACAGGCTCTTACTGGTGTTGTAATATAGCTGAGTTCAGACAGGCTCTTACTGGTGTTGTAATATAGCTGAGTTCAGACAGGCTCTTATTGGTGTTGTAATATAGCTGAGTTCAGACAGGCTCTTATTGGTGTTGTAATATAGCTGAGTTCAGACAGGCTCTTATTGGTGTTGTAATATAGCTGAGTTCAGACAGGCTCTTATTGGTGTTGTAATATAGCTGAGTTCAGACAGGCTCTTATTGGTGTTGTAATATAGCTGAGTTCAGACAGGCTCTTACTGGTGTTGTAATATAGCTGAGTTCAGACAGGCTCTTATTGGTGTTGTAATATAGCTGAGTTCAGACAGGCTCTTACTGGTGTTGTAATATAGCTGAGTTCAGACAGGCTCTTACTGGTGTTGTAATATAGCTGAGTTCAGACAGGCTCTTACTGGTGTTGTAATATAGCTGAGTTCAGACATGCTCTTATTGGTGTTGTAATATAGCTGAGTTCAGACAGGCTCTTACTGGTGTTGTAATATAGCTGAGTTCAGACAGGCTCTTATTGGTGTTGTAATATAGCTGAGTTCAGACAGGCTCTTATTGGTGTTGTAATATAGCTGAGTTCAGACAGGCTCTTACTGGTGTTGTAATATAGCTGAGTTCAGACATGCTCTTATTGGTGTTGTAATATAGCTGAGTTCAGACAGGCTCTTATTGGTGTTGTAATATAGCTGAGTTCAGACAGGCTCTTATTGGTGTTGTAATATAGCTGAGTTCAGACAGGCTCTTATTGGTGTTGTAATATAGCTGAGTTCAGACAGGCTCTTACTGGTGTTGTAATATAGCTGAGTTCAGACAGGCTCTTATTGGTGTTGTAATATAGCTGAGTTCAGACAGGCTCTTATTGGTGTTGTAATATAGCTGAGTTCAGACAGGCTCTTACTGGTGTTGTAATATAGCTGAGTTCAGACAGGCTCTTATTGGTGTTGTAATATAGCTGAGTTCAGACAGGCTCTTATTGGTGTTGTAATATAGCTGAGTTCAGACAGGCTCTTATTGGTGTTGAAATATAGCTGAGTTCAGACAGGCTCTTACTGGTGTTGTAATATAGCTGAGTTCAGACAGGCTCTTATTGGTGTTGAAATATAGCTGAGTTCAGACAGGCTCTTACTGGTGTTGTAATATAGCTGAGTTCAGACAGGCTCTTACTGGTGTTGTAATATAGCTGAGTTCAGACAGGCTCTTATTGGTATTGAAATATAGCTGAGTTCAGACAGGCTCTTATTGGTGTTGTAATATAGCTGAGTTCAGACAGGCTCTTATTGGTGTTGTAATATAGCTGAGTTCAGACAGGCTCTTATTGGTGTTGTAATATAGCTGAGTTCAGACAGGCTCTTATTGGTGTTGTAATATAGCTGAGTTCAGACTGGCTCTTATTGGTGTTGTAGTATAGCTGAGTTCAGACAGGCTCTTTTTGGTGTTGTAATATAGCTGAGTTCAGACAGGCTCTTACTGGTGTTGTAATATAGCTGAGTTCAGACAGACTCTTATTGGTGTTGTAATATAGCTGAGTTCAGACAGGCTCTTACTGGTGTTGTAATATAGCTGAGATCAGACAGGCTCTTATTGGTGTTGTAATATAGCTGAGTTCAGACAGGCTCTTATTGGTGTTGTAATATAGCTGAGTTCAGACAGGCTCTTATTGGTGTTGTAATATAGCTGAGTTCAGACAGGCTCTTATTGGTGTTGTAATATAGCTGAGAACAGACAGGCTCTTATTGGTGTTGTAATATAGCTGAGTTCAGACAGGCTCTTATTGGTGTTGTAATATAGCTGAGTTCAGACAGGCTCTTATTGGTGTTGTAATATAGCTGAGTTCAGACAGGCTCTTATTGATGTTGTAATATAGCTGAGATCAGACAGGCTCTTACTGGTGTTGTAATATAGCTGAGTTCAGACAGGCTCTTATTGGTGTTGTAATATAGCTGAGTTCAGACAGGCTCTCATTGGTGTTGTAATATAGCTGAGTTCAGACAGGCTCTTATTGGTGTTGTAATATAGCTGAGTTCAGACAGGCTCTTATTGGTGTTGTAATATAGCTGAGTTCAGATAGGCTCTTACTGGTGTTGTAATATAGCTGAGATCAGACAGGCTCTTATTGGTGTTGTAATATAGCTGAGTTCAGACAGGCTCTTATTTGTGTTGTAATATAGCTGAGTTCAGACAGGCTCTTATTGGTGTTGTAATATAGCTGAGTTCAGACAGGCTCTTATTGGTGTTGTAATATAGCTGAGATCAGACAGGCTCTTATTGGTGTTGTAATATAGCTGAGATCAGACAGGCTCTTATTGGTGTTGTAATATAGCTGAGTTCAGACAGGCTCTTATTGGTGTTGTAATATAGCTGAGTTCAGACAGGCTCTTATTGGTGTTGTAATATAGCTGAGTTCAGACAGGCTCTTATTGGTGTTGTAATATAGCTGAGTTCAGACAGGCTCTTACTGGTGTTGTAATATAGCTGAGTTCAGACAGGCTCTTACTGGTGTTGTAATATAGCTGAGTTGAGACAGGCTCTTATTGGTGTTGTAATATAGCTGAGTTCAGACAGGCTCTCATTGGTGTTGTAATATAGCTGAGTTCAGACAGGCTCTTACTGGTGTTGTAATATAGCTGAGTTCAGACAGGCTCTTATTGGTGTTGAAATATAGCTGAGTTCAGACAGGCTCTTACTGGTGTTGTAATATAGCTGAGTTCAGACAGGCTCTTATTGGTGTTGAAATATAGCTGAGTTCAGACAGGCTCTTACTGGTGTTGTAATATAGCTGAGTTCAGACAGGCTCTTATTGGTGTTGAAATATAGCTGAGTTCAGACAGGCTCTTACTGGTGTTGTAATATAGCTGAGTTCAGACAGGCTCTTACTGGTGTTGTAATATAGCTGAGTTCAGACAGGCTCTTATTGGTATTGAAATATAGCTGAGTTCAGACAGGCTCTTATTGGTGTTGTAATATAGCTGAGTTCAGACAGGCTCTTATTGGTGTTGTAATATAGCTGAGTTCAGACAGGCTCTTATTGGTGTTGTAATATAGCTGAGTTCAGACAGGCTCTTATTGGTGTTGTAATATAGCTGAGTTCAGACTGGCTCTTATTGGTGTTGTAGTATAGCTGAGTTCAGACAGGCTCTTTTTGGTGTTGTAATATAGCTGAGTTCAGACAGGCTCTTACTGGTGTTGTAATATAGCTGAGTTCAGACAGACTTTATTGGTGTTGTAATATAGCTGAGTTCAGACAGGCTCTTACTGGTGTTGTAATATAGCTGAGATCAGACAGGCTCTTATTGGTGTTGTAATATAGCTGAGTTCAGACAGGCTCTTATTGGTGTTGTAATATAGCTGAGTTCAGACAGGCTCTTATTGGTGTTGTAATATAGCTGAGTTCAGACAGGCTCTTATTGGTGTTGTAATATAGCTGAGATCAGACAGGCTCTTATTGGTGTTGTAATATAGCTGAGTTCAGACAGGCTCTTATTGGTGTTGTAATATAGCTGAGTTCAGACAGGCTCTTATTGGTGTTGTAGTATAGCTGAGTTCAGACAGGCTCTTATTGGTGTTGAAATATAGCTGAGTTCAGACAGGCTCTTACTGGTGTTGTAATATAGCTGAGTTCAGACAGGCTCTTACTGGTGTTGTAATATAGCTGAGTTCAGACAGGCTCTTATTGGTGTTGAAATATAGCTGAGTTCAGACAGGCTCTTATTGGTGTTGTAATATAGCTGAGTTCAGACAGGCTCTTATTGGTGTTGTAGTATAGCTGAGTTCAGACAGGCTCTTATTGGTGTTGTAATATAGCTGAGTTCAGACAGGCTCTTATTGGTGTTGTAGTATAGCTGAGTTCAGACAGGCTCTTATTGGTGTTGTAATATAGCTGAGTTCAGACAGGCTCTTACTGGTGTTGTAATATAGCTGAGTTCAGACAGGCTCTTACTGGTGTTGTAATATAGCTGAGTTGAGACAGGCTCTTATTGGTGTTGTAATATAGCTGAGTTCAGACAGGCTCTTATTGGTGTTGTAATATAGCTGAGTTCAGACAGGCTCTTATTGGTGTTGTAATATAGCTGAGTTCAGACAGGCTCTTATTGGTGTTGTAATATAGCTGAGTTCAGACAGGCTCTTACTGGTGTTGTAATATAGCTGAGTTCAGACAGGCTCTTACTGGTGTTGTAATATAGCTGAGTCAGACAGGCTCTTATTGGTGTTGTAATATAGCTGAGTTCAGACAGGCTCTTACTGGTGTTGTAATATAGCTGAGTTCAGACAGGCTCTTATTGGTGTTGTAATATAGCTGAGTTCAGACAGGCTCTTATTGGTGTTGTAATATAGCTGAGTTCAGACAGGCTCTTATTGGTGTTGTAATATAGCTGAGTTCAGACAGGCTCTTATTGGTGTTGTAATATAGCTGAGTTCAGACAGGCTCTTATTGGTGTTGTAATATAGCTGAGTTCAGACAGGCTCTTATTGGTGTTGTAATATAGCTGAGTTCAGACAGGCTCTTACTGGTGTTGTAATATAGCTGAGTTCAGACAGGCTCTTATTGGTGTTGTAATATAGCTGAGTTCAGACAGGCTCTTACTGGTGTTGTAATATAGCTGAGTTCAGACAGGCTCTTATTGGTGTTGTAATATAGCTGAGTTCAGACAGGCTCTTATTGGTGTTGTAATATAGCTGAGTTCAGACAGGCTCTTATTGGTGTTGTAATATAGCTGAGTTCAGACAGGCTCTTATTGGTGTTGTAATATAGCTGAGTTCAGACAGGCTCTTACTTGGTGTTGTAATATAGCTGAGTTCAGACAGGCTTGTGTTGTAATATAGCTGAGTTCAGACAGGCTCTTATTGGTGTTGTAATATAGCTGAGTTCAGACAGGCTCTTATTGGTGTTGTAATATAGCTGAGTTCAGACAGGCTCTTATTGGTGTTGTAATATAGCTGAGTTCAGACAGGCTCTTATTGGTGTTGTAATATAGCTGAGTTCAGACAGGCTCTTATTGGTGTTGTAATATAGCTGAGTTCAGACAGGCTCTTATTGGTGTTGTAATATAGCTGAGTTCAGACAGGCTCTTATTGGTGTTGTAATATAGCTGAGTTCAGACAGGCTCTTATTGGTGTTGTAATATAGCTGAGTTCAGACAGGCTCTTACTGGTGTTGTAATATAGCTGAGTTCAGACAGGCTCTTACTGGTGTTGTAATATAGCTGAGTTCAGACAGGCTCTTATTGGTGTTGTAATATAGCTGAGTTCAGACAGGCTCTTATTGGTGTTGTAATATAGCTGAGTTCAGACAGGCTCTTACTGGTGTTGTAAATATAGCTGAGTTCAGACAGGCTCTTATTGGTGTTGAAATATAGCTGAGTTCAGACAGGCTCTTACTGGTGTTGTAATATAGCTGAGTTCAGACAGGCTCTTATTGGTGTTGAAATATAGCTGAGTTCAGACAGGCTCTTACTGGTGTTGTAATATAGCTGAGTTCAGACAGGCTCTTATTGGTGTTGAAATATAGCTGAGTTCAGACAGGCTCTTACTGGTGTTGTAATATAGCTGAGTTCAGACAGGCTCTTACTGGTGTTGTAATATAGCTGAGTTCAGACAGGCTCTTATTGGTATTGAAATATAGCTGAGTTCAGACAGGCTCTTATTGGTGTTGTAATATAGCTGAGTTCAGACAGGCTCTTATTGGTGTTGTAATATAGCTGAGTTCAGACAGGCTCTTATTGGTGTTGTAATATAGCTGAGTTCAGACAGGCTCTTATTGGTGTTGTAATATAGCTGAGTTCAGACTGGCTCTTATTGGTGTTGTAATATAGCTGAGTTCAGACAGGCTCTTTTTGGTGTTGTAATATAGCTGAGTTCAGACAGGCTCTTACTGGTGTTGTAATATAGCTGAGTTCAGACAGACTCTTATTGGTGTTGTAATATAGCTGAGTTCAGACAGGCTCTTACTGGTGTTGTAATATAGCTGAGATCAGACAGGCTCTTATTGGTGTTGTAATATAGCTGAGTTCAGACAGGCTCTTATTGGTGTTGTAATATAGCTGAGTTCAGACAGGCTCTTATTGGTGTTGTAATATAGCTGAGTTCAGACAGGCTCTTATTGGTGTTGTAATATAGCTGAGTTCAGACAGGCTCTTATTGGTGTTGTAATATAGCTGAGTTCAGACAGGCTCTTATTGGTGTTGTAATATAGCTGAGTTCAGACAGGCTCTTATTGGTGTTGTAATATAGCTGAGTTCAGACAGGCTCTTATTGGTGTTGTAATATAGCTGAGTTCAGACAGGCTCTTACTGGTGTTGTAATATAGCTGAGTTCAGACAGGCTCTTACTGGTGTTGTAATATAGCTGAGTTCAGACAGGCTCTTATTGGTGTTGAAATATAGCTGAGTTCAGACAGGCTCTTATTGGTGTTGTAATATAGCTGAGTTCAGACAGGCTCTTATTGGTGTTGTAATATAGCTGAGTTCAGACAGGCTCTTATTGTGTTGTAATATAGCTGAGTTCAGACAGGCTCTTATTGGTGTTGTAATATAGCTGAGTTCAGACAGGCTCTTATTGGTGTTGTAATATAGCTGAGTTCAGACAGGCTCTTATTGGTGTTGTAATATAGCTGAGTTCAGACAGGCTCTTATTGGTGTTGTAATATAGCTGAGTTCAGACAGGCTCTTATTGGTGTTGTAATATAGCTGAGTTCAGACAGGCTCTTATTGGTGTTGTAATATAGCTGAGTTCAGACAGGCTCTTATTGGTGTTGTAATATAGCTGAGTTCAGACAGGCTCTTATTGGTGTTGTAATATAGCTGAGTTCAGACAGGCTCTTACTGGTGTTGTAATATAGCTGAGTTCAGACAGGCTCTTACTGGTGTTGTAATATAGCTGAGTTCAGACAGGCTCTTATTGGTGTTGTAATATAGCTGAGTTCAGACAGGCTCTTATTGGTGTTGTAATATAGCTGAGTTCAGACAGGCTCTTACTGGTGTTGTAATATAGCTGAGTTCAGACAGGCTCTTATTGGTTTGTAATATAGCTGAGTTCAGACAGGCTCTTACTGGTGTTGTAATATAGCTGAGTTCAGACAGGCTCTTATTGGTGTTGAAATATATGAGTTCAGACTCTTACTGGTGTTGTAATATAGCTGAGTTCAGACAGGCTCTTATTGGTGTTGAAATATAGCTGAGTTCAGACAGGCTCTTACTGGTGTTGTAATATAGCTGAGTTCAGACAGGCTCTTATTGGTGTTGAAATATAGCTGAGTTCAGACAGGCTCTTACTGGTGTTGTAATATAGCTGAGTTCAGACAGGCTCTTACTGGTGTTGTAATATAGCTGAGTTCAGACAGGCTCTTATTGGTATTGAAATATAGCTGAGTTCAGACAGGCTCTTATTGGTGTTGTAATATAGCTGAGTTCAGACAGGCTCTTATTGGTGTTGTAATATAGCTGAGTTCAGACAGGCTCTTATTGGTGTTGTAATATAGCTGAGTTCAGACAGGCTCTTATTGGTGTTGTAATATAGCTGAGTTCAGACTGGCTCTTATTGGTGTTGTAGTATAGCTGAGTTCAGACAGGCTCTTTTTGGTGTTGTAATATAGCTGAGTTCAGACAGGCTCTTACTGGTGTTGTAATATAGCTGAGTTCAGACAGACTCTTATTGGTGTTGTAATATAGCTGAGTTCAGACAGGCTCTTACTGGTGTTGTAATATAGCTGAGATCAGACAGGCTCTTATTGGTGTTGTAATATAGCTGAGTTCAGACAGGCTCTTATTGGTGTTGTAATATAGCTGAGTTCAGACAGGCTCTTATTGGTGTTGTAATATAGCTGAGTTCAGACAGGCTCTTATTGGTGTTGTAATATAGCTGAGTTCAGACAGGCTCTTATTGGTGTTGTAATATAGCTGAGTTCAGACAGGCTCTTATTGGTGTTGTAATATAGCTGAGTTCAGACAGGCTCTTATTGGTGTTGTAATATAGCTGAGTTCAGACAGGCTCTTATTGGTGTTGTAATATAGCTGAGTTCAGACAGGCTCTTATTGGTGTTGTATTGGTGTTATATAGCTGAGTTCAGACAGGCTCTTATTGGTGTTGTAATATAGCTGAGTTCAGACAGGCTCTTATTGGTGTTGTAATATAGCTGAGTTCAGACAGGCTCTTACTGGTGTTGTAATATAGCTGAGTTCAGACAGGCTCTTATTGGTGTTGTAATATAGCTGAGTTCAGACAGGCTCTTATTGGTGTTGTAATATAGCTGAGTTCAGACAGGCTCTTTTGGTGTTGTAATATAGCTGAGTTCAGACAGGCTCTTATTGTTGTGTTTCAGACAGGCTCTTATTGGTATTGAGCTGAGTTCAGACAGGCTCTTATTGGTGTTGTAATATAGCTGAGTTCAGACAGGCTCTTATTGGTGTTGTAATATAGCTTTCAGACAGGCTCTTATTGGTGTTGTAATATAGCTGAGTTCAGACAGGCTCTTATTGGTGTTGTAATATAGCTGAGTTCAGACAGGCTCTTATTGGTGTTGTAATATAGCTGAGTTCAGACAGGCTCTTATGGTGTTGTAATATAGCTGAGTTCAGACAGGCTCTTATTGGTGTTGTAATATAGCTGAGTTCAGACAGGCTCTTATTGGTGTTGTAATATAGCTGAGTTCAGACAGGCTCTTATTGGTGTTGTAATATAGCTGAGTTCAGACAGGCTCTTATTGGTGTTGTAATATAGCTGAGTTCAGACAGGCTCTTATTGGTGTTGTAATATAGCTGAGTTCAGACAGGCTCTTATTGGTGTTGTAATATAGCTGAGTTCAGACAGGCTCTTATTGGTGTTGTAATATAGCTGAGTTCAGACAGGCTCTTATTGGTGTTGTAATATAGCTGAGTTCAGACAGGCTCTTATTGGTGTTGTAATATAGCTGAGTTCAGACAGGCTCTTACTGGTGTTGTAATATAGCTGAGTTCAGACAGGCTCTTATTGGTGTTGTAATATAGCTGAGTTCAGACAGGCTCTTATTGGTGTTGTAATATAGCTGAGTTCAGACAGGCTCTCATTGGTGTTGTAATATAGCTGAGTTCAGACAGGCTCTTACTGGTGTTGTAATATAGCTGAGTTCAGACAGGCTCTTATTGGTGTTGAAATATAGCTGAGTTCAGACAGGCTCTTATTGGTGTTGTAATATAGCTGAGTTCAGACAGGCTCTTATTGGTGTTGAAATATAGCTGAGTTCAGACAGGCTCTTACTGGTGTTGTAATATAGCTGAGTTCAGACAGGCTCTTATTGGTGTTGAAATATAGCTGAGTTCAGACAGGCTCTTACTGGTGTTGTAATATAGCTGAGTTCAGACAGGCTCTTACTGGTGTTGTAATATAGCTGAGTTCAGACAGGCTCTTATTGGTATTGAAATATAGCTGAGTTCAGACAGGCTCTTATTGGTGTTGTAATATAGCTGAGTTCAGACAGGCTCTTATTGGTGTTGTAATATAGCTGAGTTCAGACAGGCTCTTATTGGTGTTGTAATATAGCTGAGTTCAGACAGGCTCTTATTGGTGTTGTAATATAGCTGAGTTCAGACAGGCTCTTATTGGTGTTGTAATATAGCTGAGTTCAGACAGGCTCTTATTGGTGTTGTAATATAGCTGAGTTCAGACAGGCTCTTATTGGTGTTGTAATATAGCTGAGTTCAGACAGGCTCTTATTGGTGTTGTAATATAGCTGAGTTCAGACAGGCTCTTATTGGTGTTGTAATATAGCTGAGATCAGACAGGCTCTTATTGGTGTTGTAATATAGCTGAGTTCAGACAGGCTCTTATTGGTGTTGTAATATAGCTGAGTTCAGACAGGCTCTTATTGGTGTTGTAATATAGCTGAGTTCAGACAGGCTCTTATTGGTGTTGTAATATAGCTGAGTTCAGACAGGCTCTTATTGGTGTTGTAATATAGCTGAGTTCAGACAGGCTCTTATTGGTGTTGTAATATAGCTGAGTTCAGACAGGCTCTTATTGGTGTTGTAATATAGCTGAGTTCAGACAGGCTCTTATTGGTGTTGTAATATAGCTGAGTTCAGACAGGCTCTTCTTGGTGTTGTAATATAGCTGAGTTCAGACAGGCTCTTACTGGTGTTGTAATATAGCTGAGTTCAGACAGGCTCTTATTGGTATTGAAATATAGCTGAGTTCAGACAGGCTCTTATTGGTGTTGTAATATAGCTGAGTTCAGACAGGCTCTTATTGGTGTTGTAATATAGCTGAGTTCAGACAGGCTCTTATTGGTGTTGTAATATAGCTGAGTTCAGACAGGCTCTTATTGGTGTTGTAATATAGCTGAGTTCAGACAGGCTCTTATTGGTGTTGTAATATAGCTGAGTTCAGACAGGCTCTTATTGGTGTTGTAATATAGCTGAGTTCAGACAGGCTCTTACTGGTGTTGTAATATAGCTGAGTTCAGACAGGCTCTTACTGGTGTTGTAATATAGCTGAGTTGAGACAGGCTCTTATTGGTGTTGTAATATAGCTGAGTTCAGACAGGCTCTTATTGGTGTTGTAATATAGCTGAGTTCAGACAGGCTCTTATTGGTGTTGTAATATAGCTGAGTTCAGACAGGCTCTTATTGGTGTTGTAATATAGCTGAGTTCAGACAGGCTCTTATTGGTGTTGTAATATAGCTGAGTTCAGACAGGCTCTTATTGATGTTGTAATATAGCTGAGATCAGACAGGCTCTTACTGGTGTTGTAATATAGCTGAGTTCAGACAGGCTCTTATTGGTGTTGTAATATAGCTGAGTTCAGACAGGCTCTCATTGGTGTTGTAATATAGCTGAGTTCAGACAGGCTCTTATTGGTGTTGTAATATAGCTGAGTTCAGACAGGCTCTTATTGGTGTTGTAATATAGCTGAGTTCAGATAGGCTCTTACTGGTGTTGTAATATAGCTGAGATCAGACAGGCTCTTATTGGTGTTGTAATATAGCTGAGTTCAGACAGGCTCTTATTTGTGTTGTAATATAGCTGAGTTCAGACAGGCTCTTATTGGTGTTGTAATATAGCTGAGATCAGACAGGCTCTTATTGGTGTTGTAATATAGCTGAGATCAGACAGGCTCTTATTGGTGTTGTAATATAGCTGAGTTCAGACAGGCTCTTATTGGTGTTGTAATATAGCTGAGTTCAGACAGGCACTTATTGGTGTTGTAATATAGCTGAGTTCAGACAGGCTCTTATTGGTGTTGTAATATAGCTGAGTTCAGACAGGCTCTTACTGGTGTTGTAATATAGCTGAGTTCAGACAGGCTCTTACTGGTGTTGTAATATAGCTGAGTTGAGACAGGCTCTTATTGGTGTTGTAATATAGCTGAGTTCAGACAGGCTCTCATTGGTGTTGTAATATAGCTGAGTTCAGACAGGCTCTTATTGGTGTTGTAATATAGCTGAGTTCAGACAGGCTCTTATTGGTGTTGTAATATAGCTGAGTTCAGATAGGCTCTTACTGGTGTTGTAATATAGCTGAGATCAGACAGGCTCTTATTGGTGTTGTAATATAGCTGAGTTCAGACAGGCTCTTATTTGTGTTGTAATATAGCTGAGATCAGACAGGCTCTTATTGGTGTTGTAATATAGCTGAGTTCAGACAGGCTCTTATTTGTGTTGTAATATAGCTGAGTTCAGACAGGCTCTTATTGGTGTTGTAATATAGCTGAGATCAGACAGGCTCTTATTGGTGTTGTAATATAGCTGAGATCAGACAGGCTCTTATTGGTGTTGTAATATAGCTGAGTTCAGACAGGCTCTTATTGGTGTTGTAATATAGCTGAGTTCAGACAGGCACTTATTGGTGTTGTAATATAGCTGAGTTCAGACAGGCTCTTATTGGTGTTGTAATATAGCTGAGTTCAGACAGGCTCTTACTGGTGTTGTAATATAGCTGAGTTCAGACAGGCTCTTACTGGTGTTGTAATATAGCTGAGTTGAGACAGGCTCTTATTGGTGTTGTAATATAGGTGAGTTCAGACAGGCTCTCATTGGTGTTGTAATATAGCTGAGTTCAGACAGGCTCTTACTGGTGTTGTAATATAGCTGAGTTCAGACAGGCTCTTATTGGTGTTGAAATATAGCTGAGTTCAGACAGGCTCTTACTGGTGTTGTAATATAGCTGAGTTCAGACAGGCTCTTATTGGTGTTGAAATATAGCTGAGTTCAGACAGGCTCTTACTGGTGTTGTAATATAGCTGAGTTCAGACAGGCTCTTATTGGTGTTGAAATATAGCTGAGTTCAGACAGGCTCTTACTGGTGTTGTAATATAGCTGAGTTCAGACAGGCTCTTACTGGTGTTGTAATATAGCTGAGTTCAGACAGGCTCTTATTGGTATTGAAATATAGCTGAGTTCAGACAGGCTCTTATTGGTGTTGTAATATAGCTGAGTTCAGACAGGCTCTTATTGGTGTTGTAATATAGCTGAGTTCAGACAGGCTCTTATTGGTGTTGTAATATAGCTGAGTTCAGACAGGCTCTTATTGGTGTTGTAATATAGCTGAGTTCAGACTGGCTCTTATTGGTGTTGTAGTATAGCTGAGTTCAGACAGGCTCTTTTTGGTGTTGTAATATAGCTGAGTTCAGACAGGCTCTTACTGGTGTTGTAATATAGCTGAGTTCAGACAGACTCTTATTGGTGTTGTAATATAGCTGAGTTCAGACAGGCTCTTACTGGTGTTGTAATATAGCTGAGATCAGACAGGCTCTTATTGGTGTTGTAATATAGCTGAGTTCAGACAGGCTCTTATTGGTGTTGTAATATAGCTGAGTTCAGACAGGCTCTTATTGGTGTTGTAATATAGCTGAGTTCAGACAGGCTCTTATTGGTGTTGTAATATAGCTGAGATCAGACAGGCTCTTATTGGTGTTGTAATATAGCTGAGTTCAGACAGGCTCTTATTGGTGTTGTAATATAGCTGAGTTCAGACAGGCTCTTATTGGTGTTGTAATATAGCTGAGTTCAGACAGGCTCTTATTGGTGTTGTAATATAGCTGAGTTCAGACAGGCTCTTACTGGTGTTGTAATATAGCTGAGTTCAGACAGGCTCTTACTGGTGTTGTAATATAGCTGAGTTCAGACAGGCTCTTATTGGTATTGAAATATAGCTGAGTTCAGACAGGCTCTTATTGGTGTTGTAATATAGCTGAGTTCAGACAGGCTCTTATTGGTGTTGTAATATAGCTGAGTTCAGACAGGCTCTTATTGGTGTTGTAATATAGCTGAGTTCAGACAGGCTCTTATTGGTGTTGTAATATAGCTGAGTTCAGACTGGCTCTTATTGGTGTTGTAGTATAGCTGAGTTCAGACAGGCTCTTATTGGTGTTGAAATATAGCTGAGTTCAGACAGGCTCTTACTGGTGTTGTAATATAGCTGAGTTCAGACAGGCTCTTACTGGTGTTGTAATATAGCTGAGTTCAGACAGGCTCTTATTGGTGTTGAAATATAGCTGAGTTCAGACAGGCTCTTATTGGTGTTGTAATATAGCTGAGTTCAGACAGGCTCTTATTGGTGTTGTAGTATAGCTGAGTTCAGACAGGCTCTTATTGGTGTTGTAATATAGCTGAGTTCAGACAGGCTCTTATTGGTGTTGTAATATAGCTGAGTTCAGACAGGCTCTTATTGGTGTTGTAATATAGCTGAGTTCAGACTGGCTCTTATTGGTGTTGTAGTATAGCTGAGTTCAGACAGGCTCTTATTGGTGGCGTGGGCTTCTAGAACCATATTTAAGAAGAATAATGCCAGCAGGGTAAAGGGTGGTTGATGCATGCGTACCAAGTCGTTGTGGGTGGGTGGGGGGGAGGGGGTTAGGGGGGGGGGGCTCGAGTGAACCCTGTAATGCTCCTATTAGAAGCTTTAGTTAAAATGGCATTTCATCAGGCAGCTGACAAGTCAGTTATTTCTCTCTCTCCCTCCGACTCTCCTTCGCTCCCTCCGGCTCAGTGACAGTAGCCTTAGGCCTGAGATAAAGAGGCGGCACACCACACACACACTCACACACTCACATACACACTCACACAAACAGACACTCAAATACACACACACACACTCTCACACACATTCACACAGACACTCACACTCAAACACACATGGCAGAAGAGAAGTGACATCCTGTCAAAACAATAGTTTAGTACAACACCAATAAGAGCCTGTCTGAACTCAGCTATATTACAACACCAATAAGAGCCAGTCTGAACTCGGTATATTTCAACACCAATAAGAGCCTGTCTGAACTCAGCTATATTACAACACCAATAAGAGCCTGTCTGAACTCAGCTATATTACAACACCAATAAGAGCCTGTCTGATCTCAGCTATATTACAACACCAATAAGAGCCTGTCTGAACTCAGACCAGCTTTCCATATGACTCTCTGGTTGTTTATATTATTTGTCATATCGGTGTGTGCATATGAGAGAGAAAGGAAGTGTGTGTGTGTGTGTGTGTGTGTGTGTGTGTGTGTGTGTGTGTGTGTGTGTGTGTGTGTGTGTGTGTGTGTGTGTGTGTGTGTGTGTGTGTGTGTGGACGTTTGCCGGACTGATGTCTAACCACCAGGTAGGGAGCGGGGGGATTGAACATAGAAAAAAAGTAGAGTGGGAGGAGAAGAAGAGAGGATAAATAGGAGAGGTGGGAAGGCCAGGAGGAAAGAGGGAAGGAGGGGAGAAATAGGAGAGGAGGGAAGGAGAGGGGAGAAACGGGGGGAGGGGAGACGGGAGAAAGATGAGATGAGAGGAGGGAAGGAGAGGAGAGTAAGAGGAGAAATAGGAGAGGAGAGTAAGATGAGAAATAGGAGTGGAGGGAAGGAGAGGGGAGAAAGAGGAGGGAAGGAGAGGGAAGAAAGAGAGGAGAGGAGTGAATGAGATGATGAGATGAAATGAGAGGAGAAACAGGAGAGGAGGAGGGAAGGAGATGAGAGGAGGGAAGGATATGAGGAGAGGAGATAGAGGAGAGGAGGGAAGGAAATGAGAGGATGAGAGGAGAAAGAGGAGAGGAGAGGAGTGAAGGAGATGAGAGAAGAGGAGAAAGAGGAGAGGAGTGAAGGAGATGAGAGGAGAAAGAAGAGGAGGGAAGGAGAGGGCATGAGATGAGATGAGAGGAGAAATAGGAGATTAGGAAAGGAGGGAAGGAGATGTGGAGAGGGAAGGAAATGAGAGGAAGAGAGGAGACTTAGGAGAGGAGGGAAGGAACGGAGGGGGGAGAAAGAGGAGAGGATGGAAGGAGATAAGAGGAGAGGAGGGAAGGAGAGGAAGAGAGGAGACAGGATAGGGGAGAAGGAAAAGAGGAGGGGAGAGAAGGAGAGGAGGGAAGGAGAGGAAGAGAGGAGAAAGTGGAGAGGAGGAGAAACCACAGTTGAGTATGGCAAGTGGGAGTACCATCAACAGTGAATCAGGTACCATCAACTTTCATGTGCCTTAATAACAAACTTGTATGCCATCTGTAAATACTAATACAATTGTTAAGTTGTGAGCCTAGTTAGCTTAGCAATTAAAAAAGTCAGCAACCTTCCCGCTAACCATGATTGGCTGAGATAATGAGTGGGCTGGACATGCCGAAAGATGAGTTTGGATTGGTCTACCATACCGCACCCTTCTGTCTATTTGAGCTGGTCTGTATGTCTAGGTAATCCTGTCTAATGTGGCTTTTTTAAAACGTATTTTGTACAAAAACTGCATAAGTTCTTCTTTCCACTTTCTGGAGGAACGAGTTTTAAAATCAGTGGAATTCGAGTACGATAGCTAAGGAAATGGACCCCAACCATCACTGCCTTATAGTGGACCCCACACTCCACTGCCATATAGTGGACCCTACACTGCCATATAGTGGACCCCACACTGCCATATAGTGGACCCCACACTGCCATATAGTGGACCCATATAGTGGACCACACCCTTCACTGCCATATAGTGGACCCATATAGTGGACCCCACCCTTCACTGCCATATAGTGGACCCATATAGTGGACCCCACCCTTCACTGCCATATAGTGGACTCCACCCTTCACTGCCATATAGTGGACCCCACCCTTCACTGCCATATAGTGGACCCCATACTTCACTGCCATATAGTGGACCCATATAGTGGACCCCACCCTTCACTGCCATATAGTGGACCCATATAGTGGACCCCACCCTTCACTGCCATATAGTGGACCCCACCCTTCACTGCCATATAGTGGACCCCACACTGCCATATAGTGGACCCCACACTGCCATATAGTGGACCCCACCCTGCCATAGAGTGGACCCATATAGTGGATCCCACCCTTCACTGCCATATAGTGGACCCCACACTGCCATATAGTGGACCCCACACTGCCGTATAGTGGACCCCACACTGCCATATAGTGGACCCCACACTGCCATAGAGTGGACCCATATAGTGGACCCATATAGTGGACCCCACCCTTCACTGCCATATAGTGGACCCCACACTGCCGTATAGTGGACCCCACACTGCCATAGAGTGGACCCATATAGTGGACCCATATAGTGGACCCCACCCTTCACTGCCATATAGTGGACCCCACACTGCCATATAGTGGACCCATATAGTGGACCCCACCCTTCACTGCCATATAGTGGACCCCACACTGCCATATAGTGGACCCATATAGTGGACCCATATAGTGGACCCATATAGTGGACCCCACCCTTCACTGCCATATAGTGGACCCCACACTGCCATATAGTGGACCCCACCCTTCACTGCCATATAGTGGACCCCCCCTTCACTGCCATATAGTGGACCCCACACTGCCATATAGTGGACCCCACCCTTCACTGCCATATAGTGGACCCCACCCTTCACTGCCATATAGTGGACCCCACACTGCCATATAGTGGACCCCACCCTGCCATAGAGTGGACCCATATAGTGGATCCCACCCTTCACTGCCATATAGTGGACCCCACACTGCCATATAGTGGACCCCACACTGCCGTATAGTGGACCCCACACTGCCATATAGTGGACCCCACACTGCCATAGAGTGGACCCATATAGTGGACCCATATAGTGGACCCCACCCTTCACTGCCATATATTGGACCCCACACTGCCATAGAGTGGACCCATATAGTGGACCCATATAGTGGACCCCACCCTTCACTGCCATATAGTGGACCCCACCCTTCACTGCCATATAGTGGACCCATATAGTGGACCCCCCCCTTCACTGCCATATAGTGGACCCCACCCTTCACTGCCATATAGTGGACCCCACACTGCCATATAGTGGACCCATATAGTGGACCCATATAGTGGACCCATATAGTGGACCCCACCCTTCACTGCCATATAGTGGACCCCACACTGCCATATAGTGGACCCCACCCTTCACTGCCATATAGTGGAACCCCCCCTTCACTGCCATATAGTGGACCCCACACTGCCATATAGTGGACCCCACCCTTCACTGCCATATAGTGGACCCCACCCTTCACTGCCATATAGTGGACCCCACACTGCCATATAGTGGACCCCACACTGCCATATAGTGGACCCCCCTTCACTGCCATATAGTGGACCCCACCCTTCACTGCCATATAGTGGACCCCACCCTTCACTGCCATATAGTGGACCCCACCCTTCACTGCCATATAGTGGACCCATATAGTGGACCCATATAGTGGACCCCACCCTTCACTGCCATATAGTGGACCCCACCCTTCACTGCCAAATAGTGGACCCCACACTGCCATATAGTGGACCCATATAGTGGACCCATATAGTGGACCCCACCCTTCACTGTCATATAGTGGACCCCACACTGCCATATAGTGGACCCATATAGTGGACCCATATAGTGGACCCATATAGTGGACCCCACCCTTCACTGCCATATAGTGGACCCCACACTGCCATATAGTGGACCCCACCCTTCACTGCCATATAGTGGACCTCACACTGCCATATAGTGGACCCATATAGTGGACCCATATAGTGGACCCCACCCTTCACTGCCATATAGTGGACCCCACACTGCCATATAGTGGACCCATATAGTGGACCCATATAGTGGACCCCACCCTTCACTGCCATATAGTGGACCCCACACTGCCATATAGTGGACCCCACCCTTCACTGCCATATAGTGGACCCCACACTGCCATATAGTGGACCCCACCCTTCACTGCCATATAGTGGACCCCAGCCTTCACTGCCATATAGTGGACCCCACACTGCCATATAGTGGACCCCACACTGCCATATAGTGGACCCCAGCCTTCACTGCCATATAGTGGACCCCACCCTGGCATATAGTGGACCCCAGCCTTCAATGCCATATAGTGGACCCCACCCTGCCATATAGTGGACCCCCCCCTTCACTGCCATATAGTGGACCCCACCCTTCACTGCCATATAGTGGACCCCACCCTTCACTGCCATATAGTGGACCCCACACTGCCATATAGTGGACCCCACCCTTCACTGCCATATAGTGGACCCCACACTGCCATATAGTGGACCCCAGCCTTCACTGCCATATAGTGGACCCCACACTGCCATATAGTGGACCCCACACTGCCATATAGTGGACCCCAGCCTTCACTGCCATATAGTGGACACCACCCTGGCATATAGTGGACCCCAGCCTTCAATGCCATATAGTGGACCCCACCCTGCCATATAGTGGATCCCCCCCTTCACTGCCATATAGTGGACCCCACCCTTCACTGCCATATAGTGGACCCCACACTGCCATATAGTGGACCCCACCCTGCCATAGAGTGGACCCATATAGTGGATCCCACCCTTCACTGCCATATAGTGGACCCCACACTGCCGTATAGTGGACCCCACACTGCCATAGAGTGGACCCATATAGTGGACCCATATAGTGGACCCCACCCTTCACTGCCATATAGTGGACCCCACACTGCCATAGAGTGGACCCATATAGTGGACCCATATAGTGGACCCCACCCTTCACTGCCATATAGTGGACCCCACACTGCCATATAGTGGACCCATATAGTGGACCCATATAGTGGACCCATATAGTGGACCCCACCCTTCACTGCCATATAGTGGACCCCACACTGCCATATAGTGGACCCCACCCTTCACTGCCATATAGTGGACCCCACCCTTCACTGCCATATAGTGGACCCCACACTGCCATATAGTGGACCCCACACTGCCATATAGTGGACCCCCCCCTTCACTGCCATATAGTGGACCCCACCCTTCACTGCCATATAGTGGACCCCACCCTTCACTGCCATATAGTGGACCCCACCCTTCACTGCCATATAGTGGACCCATATAGTGGACCCCACCCTTCACTGCCATATAGTGGACCCCACCCTTCACTGCCAAATAGTGGACCCCACACTGCCATATAGTGGACCCATATAGTGGACCCATATAGTGGACCCCACCCTTCACTGTCATATAGTGGACCCCACACTGCCATATAGTGGACCCATATAGTGGACCCATATAGTGGACCCATATAGTGGACCCCACCCTTCACTGCCATATAGTGGACCCCACACTGCCATATAGTGGACCCCACCCTTCACTGCCATATAGTGGACCCCACACTGCCATATAGTGGACCCATATAGTGGACCCATATAGTGGACCCCACCCTTCACTGCCATATAGTGGACCCCACACTGCCATATAGTGGACCCATATAGTGGACCCATATAGTGGACCCCACCCTTCACTGCCATATAGTGGACCCATATAGTGGACCCCACCCTTCACTGCCATATAGTGGACCCCACACTGCCATATAGTGGACCCCAGCCTTCACTGC
Source organism: Oncorhynchus nerka (assembly GCF_034236695.1). Classification (NCBI taxonomy): domain Eukaryota; kingdom Metazoa; phylum Chordata; class Actinopteri; order Salmoniformes; family Salmonidae; genus Oncorhynchus; species Oncorhynchus nerka. The sequence goes on from NC_088419.1 coordinate 266,694, forward strand.
CATATAGTGGACCCCACACTGCCATATAGTGGACCCCACACTGCCATATAGTGGACCCCAGCCTTCACTGCCATATAGTGGACCCCACCCTGGAATATAGTGGACCCCAGCCTTCAATGCCATATAGTGGACCCCACCCTGCCATATAGTGGACCCCCCCCTTCACTGCCATATAGTGGACCCCACCCTTCACTGCCATATAGTGGACCCCACCCTTCACTGCCATATAGTGGACCCCACACTGCCATATAGTGGACCCCACCCTTCACTGCCATATAGTGGACCCCACACTGCCATATAGTGGACCCCAGCCTTCACTGCCATATAGTGGACCCCACACTGCCATATAGTGGACCCCACACTGCCATATAGTGGACCCCAGCCTTCACTGCCATATAGTGGATCCCACCCTGGCATATAGTGGACCCCAGCCTTCAATGCCATATAGTGGACCCCACCCTGCCATATAGTGGATCCCCCCCTTCACTGCCATATAGTGGACCCCACCCTTCACTGCCATATAGTGGACCCCACCCTTCACTGCCATATAGTGGACCCCACACTGCCATATAGTGGACCCCCCTTCACTGCCATATAGTGGACCCCCCTTCACTGCCATATATTGGACCCATATAGTGGACCCCACCCTTCACTGCCATATAGTGGACCACCCCCTTCACTGCCATATAGTGGACCCCCCCCTTCACTGCCATATAGTGGACCCCACCCTTCACTGCCGTATAGTGGACCCCACCCTTCACTGCCATATAGTGGACCCCACCCTTCACTGCCATATAGTGGACCCCACCCTTCACTGCCATATAGTGGACCCCACACTGCCATATAGTGGACCCCACCCTTCACTGCCATATAGTGGACCCCACCCTTCACTGCCATTTAGTGGACCCCACCCTTCACTGCCATAGAGTGGACCCCACCCTTCACTGCCATATAGTGTACACCACCCTTCACTGCCATATAGTGGACCCCACCCTTCACTGCCATATAGTGGACCCCACCCTTCACTGCCATAGAGTGGACCCCACCCTTCACTGCCATATAGTGGACCCATATAGTGGACTCCACCCTTCACTGCCATATAGTGTACACCACCCTTCACTGCCATATAGTGGACCCATATAGTGGACCCCACCCTTCACTGCCATATAGTGGACCCCACCCTTCACTGCCATATAGTGGACCCCACCCTTCACTGCCATATAGTGGACCCATATAGTGGACCCCACCCTTCACTGCCATATAGTGGACCCCACCCTTCACTGCCATAGAGTGGACCCCACCCTTCACTGCCATAGAGTGGACCCCACCCTTCACTGCCATATAGTGGACCCATATAGTGGATCCCACCCTTCACTGCCATATAGTGGACCCATTTAGTGGACCCCACCCTTCACTGCCATATAGTGGACCCCCTTCACTGCCATAGAGTGGACCCCCCTTCACTGCCATATAGTGGACCCCCTTCACTGCCATAGAGTGGACCCCACCCTTCACTGCCATATAGTGGACCCCACCCTTCACTGCCATATAGTGGACCCCACCCTTCACTGCCATAGAGTGGACCCCACCCTTCACTGCCATATAGTGGACCCATATAGTGGATCCCACCCTTCACTGCCATATAGTGGACCCCCCTTCACTGCCATATAGTGGACCCCAGCCTTCACTGCCATATAGTGGACCCCCCTTCACTGCCATATAGTGGACCCCCCTTCACTGCCATAGAGTGGACCCCACCCTTCACTGCCATATAGTGGACCCCACCCTTCACTGCCATATAGTGGACCCCACCCTTCACTGCCATATAGTGGACCCATATAGTGGACCCCACCCTTCACTGCCATATAGTGGACCCCACCCTTCACTGCCATAGAGTGGACCCCACCCTTCACTGCCATATAGTGGACCCATATAGTGGATCCCACCCTTCACTGCCATATAGTGGACCCATTTAGTGGACCCCACCCTTCACTGCCATATAGTGGACCCCCCTTCACTGCCATATAGTGGACCCCCTTCACTGCCATATAGTGGACCCCCTTCACTGCCATAGAGTGGACCCCACCCTTCACTGCCATATAGTGGACCCCACCCTTCACTGCCATATAGTGGACCCCACCCTTCACTGCCATAGAGTGGACCCCACCCTTCACTGCCATATAGTGGACCCATATAGTGGATCCCACCCTTCACTGCCATATAGTGGACCCATATAGTGGATCCCACCCTTCACTGCCATATAGTGGACCCATATAGTGGATCCCACCCTTCACTGCCATATAGTGGACCCATATAGTGGACCCCACCCTTCACTGCCATATAGTGGACCCATATAGTGGATCCCACCCTTCACTGCCATATAGTGGACCCCACCCTTCACTGCCATATAGTGGACCCCCCCTTCACTGCCATATAGTGGACCCCACCCTTCACTGCCATATAGTGGACCCCCACATTCACTGCCATATAGTGGACCCATATAGTGGACCCCACCCTTCACTGCCATATAGTGGACCCCACCCTTCACTGCCATATAGTGGACCCCACCCTTCACTGCCATATAGTGGACCCCACCCTTCACTGCCAAATAGTGGACCCCCTTCACTGCCATATAGTGGACCCCCCTTCACTGCCATATAGTGGACCCCACACTTCACTGCCATATAGTGGACCCCACACTTCACTGCCATATAGTGGACCCATATAGTGGATCCCACCCTTCACTGCCATATAGTGGACTCCACCCTTCACTGCAATAGAGTGGACCCCACCCTTCACTGCCATATAGTGGACCCTTATAGTGGACCCCACCCTTCACTGCCATATAGTGTACACCACCCTTCACTGCCATATAGTGGACCCATATAGTGGACCCCACCCTTCACTGCCATATAGTGGACCCCACCCTTCACTGCCATATAGTGGACCCCACCCTTCACTGCCATAGTGGACCCATATAGTGGACCCCACCCTTCACTGCCATATAGTGGACCCCACCCTTCACTGCCATAGAGTGGACCCCACCCTTCACTGCCATATAGTGGACCCATATAGTGGATCCCACCCTTCACTGCCATATAGTGGACCTATATAGTGGACCCCACCCTTCACTGCCATATAGTGTACACCACCCTTCACTGCCATATAGTGGACCCATATAGTGGACCCCACCCTTCACTGCCATATAGTGGACCCCACCCTTCACTGCCATATAGTGGACCCCACCCTTCACTGCCATATAGTGGACCCATATAGTGGACCCCACCCTTCACTGCCATATAGTGGACCCCACCCTTCACTGCCATAGAGTGGACCCCACCCTTCACTGCCATATAGTGGACCCATATAGTGGATCCCACCCTTCACTGCCATATAGTGGACCTATATAGTTGACCCCACCCTTCACTGCCATATAGTGGACCCCGCCCTTCACTGCCATATAGTGGACCCCCCCTTCACTGCCATATAGTGGACCCCCCCTTCACTGCCATAGAGTGGACCCCACCCTTCACTGCCATATAGTGGACCCCACCCTTCACTGCCATATAGTGGACCCCACCCTTCACTGCCATAGAGTGGACCCCACCCTTCACTGCCATATAGTGGACCCATATAGTGGATCCCACCCTTCACTGCCATATAGTGGACCCATATAGTGGATCCCACCCTTCACTGCCATATAGTGGACCCATATAGTGGATCCCACCCTTCACTGCCATATAGTGGGCCCATATAGTGGACCCCACCCTTCACTGCCATATAGTGGACCCATATAGTGGATCCCACCCTTCACTGCCATATAGTGGACCCCACCCTTCACTGCCATATAGTGGACCCCCCCCTTCACTGCCATATAGTGGACCCCACCCTTCACTGCCATATAGTGGACCCCACCCTTCACCTGCCATATAGTGGACCCCACCCTTCACTGCCATATAGTGGACCCCCTTCACTGCCATAGTGGACCCCCTTCACTGCCATATAGTGGACCCCACCCTTCACTGCCATATAGTGGACCCATATAGTGGACCCCACCCTTCACTGCCATATAGTGGACACCACCCTTCACTGCCATATAGTGGACCCCACCCTTCACTGCCATATAGTGGACCCCCCCTTCACTGCCATATAGTGGACCCCAGCCTTCACTGCCATATAGTGGACCCCACCCTTCACTGCCATATAGTGGACCCCACACCTCTCTGCCATATAGTGGACCCCACACTTCACTGCCATATAGTGGACCCCACACTTCACTGCCATATAGTGGACCCATATAGTGGATCCCACCCTTCACTGCCATATAGTGGACTCCACCCTTCACTGCCATATAGTGGACCCCATACTGCCATATAGTGGACCCCCCTTCACTGCCATATAGTGGACCCCCCTTCACTGCCATATAGTGGACCCCACCCTTCACTGCCATATAGTGGACCCCACACTTCACTGCCATATAGTGGACCCCACCCTTCACTGCCATATAGTGGACCCCACCCTTCACTGCCATATAGTGGACCCCACACTTCACTGCCATATAGTGGACCCCACCCTTCACTGCCATATAGTGGACCCATATAGTGGACTCCACCCTTCACTGCCATATAGTGGACCCCATACTGCCATATAGTGGACCCCCCCCTTCACTGCCATATAGTGGACCCCACACTTCACTGCCATATAGTGGACCCCACACTTCACTGCCATATAGTGGACCCATATAGTGGACTCCACCCTTCACTGCCATATAGTGGACCCCACCCTTCACTGCCATATAGTGGACCCCACACTGCCATATAGTGGACCCCACCCTTCACTGCCATATAGTGGACCCATATAGTGGACCCCCCCTTCACTGCCATATAGTGGACCCCACCCTTCACTGCCATATAGTGGACCCCACACTGCCATATAGTGGACCCATATAGTGGACCCATATAGTGGACCCCACACTACACTGCCATATAGTGGACCCCCCCTTCACTGCCATATAGTGGACCCCAGCCTTCACTGCCATATAGTGGACCCCACCCTTCACTGCCATATAGTGGACCCCACACCTCTCTGCCATATAGTGGACCCCACCCTTCACTGCCATATAGTGGACCCATATAGTGGACTCCACCCTTCACTGCCATATAGTGGACCCCATACTGCCATATAGTGGACCCCCCCCTTCACTGCCATATAGTGGACCCCACACTTCACTGCCATATAGTGGACCCCACACTTCACTGCCATATAGTGGACCCATATAGTGGACTCCACCCTTCACTGCCATATAGTGGTCCCCACCCTTCACTGCCATATAGTGGACCCCACACTGCCATATAGTGGACCCCACCCTTCACTGCCATATAGTGGACCCATATAGTGGACCACCCCTTCACTGCCATATAGTGGACCCCACCCTTCACTGCCATATAGTGGACCCCACACTGCCATATAGTGGACCCATATAGTGGACCCATATAGTGGACCCCACCCTTCACTGCCATATAGTGGACCCCCCCTTCACTGCCATATAGTGGACCCCAGCCTTCACTGCCATATAGTGGACCCCACCCTTCACTGCCATATAGTGGACCCCACACCTCTCTGCCATATAGTGGACCCCACACTTCACTGCCATATAGTGGACCCCACACTTCACTGCCATATAGTGGACCCATATAGTGGATCCCACCCTTCACTGCCATATAGTGGACTCCACCCTTCACTGCCATATAGTGGACCCCATACTGCCATATAGTGGACCCCCCCCTTCACTGCCATATAGTGGACCCCCCCCTTCACTGCCATATAGTGGACCCCACCCTTCACTGCCATATAGTGGACCCCACACTTCACTGCCATATAGTGGACCCCACCCTTCACTGCCATATAGTGGACCCCACCCTTCACTGCCATATAGTGGACCCCACACTTCACTGCCATATAGTGGACCCCACCCTTCACTGCCATATAGTGGACCCATATAGTGGACTCCACCCTTCACTGCCATATAGTGGACCCCATACTGCCATATAGTGGACCCCCCCCTTCACTGCCATATAGTGGACCCCACACTTCACTGCCATATAGTGGACCCCACACTTCACTGCCATATAGTGGACCCATATAGTGGACTCCACCCTTCACTGCCATATAGTGGACCCCACCCTTCACTGCCATATAGTGGACCCATATAGTGGACCCCCCCTTCACTGCCATATAGTGGACCCCACCCTTCACTGCCATATAGTGGACCCCACACTGCCATATAGTGGACCCATATAGTGGACCCATATAGTGGACCCCACACTACACTGCCATATAGTGGAACCATATAGTGGACTCCACCCCACACTGCCATATAGTGGACTCCACCCTTCACTGCCATATAGTGGACCCCACCCTTCACTGCCATATAGTGGACCCCACCCTTCACTGCCATATAGTGGACCCCACCCTTCACTGCCATATAGTGGACCCCACCCTTCACTGCCATATAGTGGACCCCACACTGCCATATAGTGGACCCCACACTGCCATATAGTGGACCACACCCTTTCTACTATTAAACTCGGACAAAACAGAGATGCTTGTTCTAGGTCCCAAGAAACAAAGAGATCTTCTGTTGAATCTGACAATTAATCTTAATGGTTGTACAGTCGTCTCAAATAAAACTGTGAAGGACCTCGGCGTTACTCTGGACCCTGATCTCTCTTTTGAAGAACATATCAAGACCATTTCGAGGACAGCTTTTTTCCATCTACGTAACATTGCAAAAATCAGAAACTTTCTGTCCAAAAATGATGCAGAAAAATTAATCCATGCTTTTGTCACTTCTAGGTTAGACTACTGCAATGCTCTATTTTCCGGCTACCCGGATAAAGCACTAAATAAACTTCAGTTAGTGCTGAATACGGCTGCTAGAATCCTGACTAGAACCAAAAAATTTGATCATATTACTCCAGTGCTAGCCTCTCTACACTGGCTTCCTGTCAAAGCAAGGGCTGATTTCAAGGTTTTACTGCTAACCTACAAAGCATTACATGGGCTTGCTCCTACCTATCTCTCTGATTTGGTCCTGCCGTACATACCTACACGTACGCTACGGTCACAAGACGCCCAGGCCTCCTAATTGTCCCTAAATTTCTAAGCAAACAGCTGGAGGCAGGGCTTTCTCCTATAGAGCTCCATTTTTATGGAACGGTCTGCCTACCCATGTCAGAGACGCAAACTCGGTCTCAACCTTTAAGTCTTTACTGAAGACTCATCTCTTCAGTGGTCATATGATTGAGTGTAGTCTGGCCCAGGAGTGGGAAGGTGAACGGAAAGGCTCTGGAGCAACGGACCGCCCTTGCTGTCTCTGCCTGGCCGATTCCCCTCTTTCCACTGGGATTCTCTGCCTCTACCCTGTTACGGGGGCTGAGTCACTGGCTTACTGGGGCTCTCTCATGCCGTCCCTGGGGGGGGGTGCGTCACCTGGGTGGGTTGATTCACTGTTGTGGTCGGCCTGTCTGGGTTGGCGCCCCCCTTGGGTTGAGCTGTGGCGGAGATCTTTGTGGGCTATACTCGGCCTTGTCTCAGGATGGTAAGTTGGTGGTTGAAGATATCCCTCTAGTGGTGTGGGGGCTGTGCTTTGGCAAAGTGGGTGGGGTTATATCCTTCCTGTTTGGCCCTGTCCGGTGTCCTCGGATGGGGCCACAGTGTCTCCTGACCCCTCCTGTCTCAGCCTCCAGTATTTATGCTGCATTAGTTTATGTGTCGGGGCTAGGGTCAGTTTGTTATATCTGGAGTACTTCTCCTGTCCTATTCGGTGTCCTGTGTGAATCTAAGTGTGCATTCTCTAATTCTCTCCTTCTCTCTTTCTTTCTCTCTCTCGGAGGACCTGAGCCCCTAGGACCATGCCCCAGGACTACCTGACATGATGACTCCTTGCTGTCCCCAGTCCACCTGGCCATGCTGCTGCTCCAGTTTCAACTGGCCTGGGCCCTAGGACCATGTCCCAGGACTACCTGACATGATGACTCCTTGCTGTCCCCAGTCCACCTGGCCATGCTGCTGCTCCAGTTTCAACTGTTCTGCCTTACTATTATTCAACCATGCTGGTCATTTATGAACATTTGAACATCTTGGCCACGTTCTGTTATAATCTCCACCCGGCACAGCCAGAAGAGGACTGGCCACCCCACATATGCTCTCTCTAATTCTCTCTTTCTTTCTCTCTCTCGGAGGACCTGAGCCCTAGGACCGTGCCCCAGGACTACCTGACATGATGACTCCTTGCTGTCCCCAGTCCACCTGACTGTGCTGCTGCTCCAGTTTCAACTGTTCTGCCTTATTATTATTCGACCATGCTGGTCATTTATGAACATTTGAACATCTTGGTCATGTTCTGTTATAATCTCTACCCGGCACAGCCAGAAGAGGACTGGCCACCCCACATAGCCTGGTTCCTCTCTAGGTTTCTTCCTAGGTTTTGGCCTTTCTAGGGAGTTTTTCCTAGCCACCGTGCTTTTACACCTGCATTGTTTGCTGTTTGGGGTTTTAGGCTGGGTTTCTGTACAGCACTTTGAGATATCAGCTGATATACGAAGGGCTATATGAATACATTTGATTTGATTTGATTTGATTTGATTCACTGCCATATAGTGGACCCCACCCTTCACTGCCATATAGTGGACCCATATAGTGGACCCATATAGTGGACCCATATAGTGGACCCCACCCTTCACTGCCATATAGTGGACCCCCCCCTTCACTGCCATATAGTGGACCCCACCCTTCACTGCCATATAGTGGACCCCCCCTTCACTGCCATATAGTGGACCCCACCCTTCACTGCCATATAGTGGACCCATATAGTGGACCCATATAGTGGACCCCACCCTTCACTGCCATATAGTGGACCCCACCCTTCACTGCCATAGAGTGGACCCCACCCTTCACTGCCATATAGTGGACCCATATAGTGGACCCATATAGTGGACCCCACACTGCCATAGAGTTGACCCCACCCTTCACTGCCATATAGTGGACCCCACACTGCCATATAGTGGACCCCACCCTTCACTGCCATAGAGTGGACCCCACCCTTCACTGCCATATAGTGGACCCCACACTTCACTGCCATATAGTGGACTCCACCCTTCACTGCCATATAGTGGACCCCACACTTCACTGCCATATAGTGGACCCCACACTTCACTGCCATATAGTGGACCCCCCCCCTTCACTGCCATATAGTGGACCCATATAGTGGACCCCACACTTCACTGCCATATAGTGGACTCCACCCTTCACTGCCATATAGTGGACCCCACCCTTCACTGCCATATAGTGGACCCCCCCTTCACTGCCATATAGTGGACCCCACCTTCACTGCCATATAGTGGACCCGACCCTTCACTGCCATATAGTGGACCCCCCCTTCACTGCCATTCATATAGTGGACCCCCCCTTCACTGACATATAGTGGACCACCCCCTTCACTGCCATATAGTGGACCCCCCTTCACTGCCATATAGTGTACCCCACCCTTCACTGCCATATAGTGGACCCCACCCTTCACTGCCATATAGTGGACCCATATAGTGGACCCCACCCTTCACTGCCATATAGTGGACCCCACCCTTCACTGCCATATAGTGGACCCCACCTTCACTGCCATATAGTGGACCCCACCCTTCACTGCCATATAGTGGACCCCCCCCTTCACTGCCATATAGTGGACCCATATAGTGGACCCCACCCTTCACTGCCATATAGTGGACCCCACCCTTCACTGCCATAGAGTGGACCCCACCCTTCACTGCCATATAGTGGACCCATATAGTGGATCCCACCCTTCACTGCCATATAGTGGACCCCATATAGTGGACCCCACCCTTCACTGCCATATAGTGGACCCCCCCTTCACTGCCATATAGTGGACCCCCTTCACTGCCATATAGTGGACCCCCTTCACTGCCATAGAGTGGACCCCACCCTTCACTGCCATATAGTGGACCCCACCCTTCACTGCCATATAGTGGACCCCACCCTTCACTGCCATAGAGTGGACCCCACCCTTCACTGCCATATAGTGGACCCATATAGTGGATCCCACCCTTCACTGCCATATAGTGGACCCATATAGTGGATCCCACCCTTCACTGCCATATAGTGGACCCATACTGCCATATAGTGGATCCCACCCTTCACTGCCATATAGTGGACCCCCTGGTGGACCCCCCCACCCTTCACTGCCATATAGTGGACCCATATAGTGGACCCCACCCTTCACTGCCATATAGTGGACCCCCCACCCTTCACTGCCATATAGTGGACCCCCTTCACTGCCATATAGTGGACCCCACCCTTCACTGCCATATAGTGGACCCCCCTTCACTGCCATATAGTGGACCCATATAGTGGACCCCACCCTTCACTGCCATATAGTGGACCCCACCCTTCACTGCCATATAGTGGACCCCACCCTTCACTGCCATAGTGGACCCCACCCTTCACTGCCATATAGTGGACCCCCCTTCACTGCCATATAGTGGACCCCACCCTCCCCTTCACTGCCATATAGTGGACCCCAACCTTCACTGCCATATAGTGGACCAATATAGTGGACCCCACCCTTCACTGCCATATAGTGGACAACACCCTTCACTGCCATATAGTGGACCCCACCCTTCACTGCCATATAGTGGACCCCCCCTTCACTGCCATATAGTGGACCCCAGCCTTCACTGCCATATAGTGGACCCCACCCTTCACTGCCATATAGTGGACCCCCCTTCACCTCTCTGCCATATAGTGGACCCCACACTTCACTGCCATATAGTTGACCCCACCCTTCACTTCACTGCCATATAGTGGACCCATATAGTGGATCCCACCCTTCACTGCCATATAGTGGACTCCACACTTCACTGCCATATAGTGGACCCCCCTTCACTGCCATATAGTGGACCCCCCCTTCACTGCCATATAGTGGACCCCCCTTCACTGCCATATAGTGGACCCCACCCTTCACTGCCATATAGTGGACCCCACACTTCACTGCCATATAGTGGACCCCACCCTTCACTGCCATATAGTGGACCCCACCCTTCACTGCCATATAGTGGACCCCACCCTTCACTGCCATATAGTGGACCCCCACCCTTCACTGCCATATAGTGGACCCACTGCCATAGTGGACTCCACCCTTCACTGCCATATAGTGGACCCCACTGCCACCCCCCCCTTCACTGCCATATAGTGGACCCCCCTTCACTGCCATATAGTGGACCCCACACTTCACTGCCATATAGTGGACCCCACACTTCACTGCCATATAGTGGACCCATATAGTGGACTCCACCCTTCACTGCCATATAGTGGACCCCACCCTTCACTGCCATATAGTGGACCCCCTTCACTGCCATATAGTGGACCCCACCCTTCACTGCCATATAGTGGACCCATATATAGTGGACCCCCCTTCACTGCCATATAGTGGACCCCACCCTTCACTGCCATATAGTGGACCCCACACTGCCATATAGTGGACCCATATAGTGGACCCATATAGTGGACCCCACACTACACTGCCATATAGTGGAACCATATATATAGTGGACTCCACCCCACCCTTCACTGCCATATAGTGGACTCCACCCTTCACTGCCATATAGTGGACCCCACCCTTCACTGCCATATAGTGGACCCCACCCTTCACTGCCATATAGTGGACCTCACACTGCCATATAGTGGACCCCACACTGCCATATAGTGGACCCCACCCTTCACTGCCATATAGTGGACCCCACCCTTCACTGCCATATAGTGGACCCATATAGTGGACCCATATAGTGGACCCCACCCTTCACTGCCATATAGTGGACCCCCCTTCACTGCCATATAGTGGACCCCACCCTTCACTGCCATATAGTGGACCCCCTTCACTGCCATATAGTGGACCCCCCACCCTTCACTGCCATATAGTGGACCCATATAGTGGATATAGTGGACCCCATATAGTGGACCCCACCCATTCACTGCCATATAGTGGACCCCACCCTTCACTGCCATATAGTGGACCCATATAGTGGACCCATATAGTGGACCCCACACTGCCATAGAGGACCCCCCTTCACTGCCATATAGTGGACCCCACCCTTCACTGCCATATAGTGGACCCCACCCCTTCACTGCCATATAGTGGACCCCACCCTTCACTGCCATATAGTGGACCGATATAGTGGACCCCACCCTTCACTGCCATATAGTGGACCCCACCCTTCACCCTTCACTGCCATATAGTGGACCCCACCCCCACACTGCCATATAGTGGACCCCCCTTCACTGCCATATAGTGGACCCCCCACTCACTGCCATATAGTGGACCCCCTTCACTGCCATATAGTGGACCCCACCCTTCACCCTTCACTGCCATATAGTGGACCCCCCTTCACTGCCATATAGTGGACCCCCTTCACTGACATATAGTGGACCACCCCCTTCACTGCCATATAGTGGACCCCCCACTTCACTGCCATATAGTGTACACCACCCTTCACTGCCATATAGTGGACCCCACCCTTCACTGCCATATAGTGGACCCCACCCTTCACTGCCATATAGTGGACCCATATAGTGGACCCATATAGTGGACCCATATAGTGGACCCCACCCTTCACTGCCATATTGTGGACCCCACCCTTCACTGCCATATAGTAGTGCGCCCAGTACATAACCTGGGTCAAACTCCCTACCATCCAGGACCTCTGTACAGGCGGTGTCGGAGGAGAGCACAACAAATTGTCAAATACTCTCTGCTACTGCACGACAAGCTGTAACAGTGCACCAAGTCTGGAACCAACAGGACCCTGAAAAGCTTCTACCTCTAAGCCATAAGACTGACAAAGAACACTGCTAATAGCCAATCAAATGAATACCAGACAACTTGCATTGACCCTTTTTTAAACTAACTCTCTTGCACTGGACTATACCCACACACTGGACTATACCCACACACTGGACTATACCCACACACTGGACTATATCCACCCGCCAGACTATACCCACACACTGGACTATATCCACACGCTGGACTATATCCACCCGCCAGACTATACCCACACACTGGACTCTACACCACACCCTGGACTCTAAACCACACGCTGGACTCTACACCACACGCTGGACTTTACCCACGGACTATTTACAAACACACTGGACTCTACCCACACGCTGGACTATACCCACACACTGGACTCTTTACCCACACACTGGACTATACCCACACACTGCTGACTCTACCCACACACTGGACTATACCCACACTGGACTACACCCCACACACTGGACTCTACCCACACACTGGACTATACCCACACACTGGACTATACCCACACACTGGACTTTACCCACACACTATATCCACACACTGGACTATACCCCACACACTGGACTATACCCACACACTGGACTATACCCACACACTGGACTATACCCACACACTGGAAATGACCCACACACTGGACTATACCCACACACTGGACTATACCCCACACACTGGACTATACCCACACACTGGACTATATCCCACACTGGACTGGACTATACCCACACACTGGACTATACCCACACACTGGACTATACCACACACTGGACTATACCACACACTGGACTATACCCACACACTGGACTATATCCACACACTGGACTATACCCACACACTGGACTATACCCACACTGACTGGACTATACCCACACACTGGACTATATCCACACACTGGACTATACCACACACACTGGACTATACCCACACACTGGACTATACCAAACACTGGACTATACCCACACACTGGACTATACCCACACACTGGACTATACCCACACACTGGACTATACCCACACACTGGGACTATACCCACACACTGGACTATACCCACACACTGGACTATACCCACACACTGGACTATATCCACACACTGGACTATACCACACACTGGACTCTACCCACACACTGGACTATATCCACACACTGGACTATACCCACACACTGGACTATACCCACACACTGGACTATACCCACACACTGGACTATACCCACACACTGGACTATACCCACACACTGGACTATACCAACACTGGACTATATCCACACACTGGACTATACCCACACACTGGACTATATCCAACACACTGGACTATACCCACACACTGGACTATATCCACACACTGGACTCTACCACACACTGGACTGGACTATATCCACACACTGGACTATATCCAACACACTGGACTATATCCACACACTGGACTATGGACTCCACACACTGGACTATACCCACACACTGAACTATACCCACACACTGGACTATACCCACACACTGGAATATCCACACACTGGACTATACCACACACACTGGACTATACCCACACACTGGACTATACCCACACACTGGACTATACCCACACACTGGACTATGCCCACATGGACTATACCCACACACTGGACTATACCCACACACTGAAATATACCCACACACTGGACTATACCCACACACTGGACTCTACCCACACACTGAAATATACCCACACACTGGACTATACCCACACACTGGACTATACCCACACACTGCACTATATCCACCTGGACTATATCCACACACTGGACTATACCCACACACTGGACTATATCCACACACTGGACTATACCCACACACTGGACTCTGGACCCCACACACTGGACTATATCCACACACTGGACTATACCCACACTGGACTCCACACACTGGACTACTATCCACACACTGGACTATATCCACCCGCCGGACTATACCCACACACTGGACTATATCCACACACTGGACTAAACCCACACACTGGACTATACCAACACACTGGACTATACCCACACACTGGACTATACCCACACACTGGACTATACCCACACACTGGACTATACCCACACACTGGACTATACCCACACACTGGACTATATCCACACACTGGACTATATCCACACACTGGACTCTACCCACACACTGGACTCTATCCACACACTGGACTATACCAACACACTGGACTATACCCACACACTGGACTATACCCACACACTGGACTATACCCACACACTGGACTATACCAACACACTGGACTATACCAACACACTGGACTATACCGACACACTGGACTATACCCACACACTGGACTATACCAACACACTGGACTATACCCACACACTGGACTCTATCCACACACTGGACTCTATCCACACACTGGACTATATCCACACACTGGACTATATCCACACACTGGACTATACCAACACACTGGACTATACCAACACACTGGACTATATCCACACACTGGACTATACCCACACACTGGACTATACCCACACACTGGACTATACCCACACACTGGACTATACCCACACACTGGACTATATCCACACACTGGACTATATCCACCCGCCGGACTATACCCACACACTGAAATATACCCACACACTGGACTATACCCACACACTGAAATATACCCACACACTGGACTATACCCACACACTGAAATATACCCACACACTGGACTATACCCACACACTGGACTATACCAACACACTGGACTATACCCACACACTGGACTCTATCCACACACTGGACTCTATCCACACACTGGACTATATCCACACACTGGACTATATCCACACACTGGACTATACCAACACACTGGACTATACCAACACACTGGACTATATCCACACACTGGACTATACCCACACACTGGACTATACCCACACACTGGACTATACCCACACACTGGACTATACCCACACACTGGACTATATCCACACACTGGACTATATCCACCCGCCGGACTATACCCACACACTGAAATATACCCACACACTGGACTATACCCACACACTGAAATATACCCACACACTGGACTATACCCACACACTGAAATATACCCACACACTGGACTATACCCACACACTGGACTATACCCACACACTGAAATATACCCACACACTGGACTATACCCACACACTGAAATATACCCACACACTGGACTATACCCACACACTGGACTCTACCCACACACTGAAATATACCCACACACTGGACTATACCCACACACTGGACTATACCCACACACTGCACTATATCCACCCGCCGGACTATACCCACACACTGGACTATATCCACACACTGGACTATACCCACACACTGGACTCTACCCACACACTGGACTATATCCACACACTGGACTATACCCACACACTGGACTCTACCCACACACTGGACTATATCCACCCGCCGGACTATACCCACACACTGGACTATATCCACACACTGGACTATACCCACACACTGGACTATACCAACACACTGGACTATACCCACACACTGGACTATACCCACACACTGGACTATACCCACACACTGGACTATACCCACACACTGGACTATACCCACACACTGGACTATATCCACACACCGGACTCTACACCACACGCTGGACTCTACCCACACACTGGACTATATCCACACACTGGACTATACCCACACACTGGACTATACCAACACACTGGACTATACCCACACACTGGACTATACCCACACACTGGACTATACCCACACACTGGACTATATCCACACACTGGACTATACCCACACACTGGATTCTACCCACACACTGGACTATAACCACCTGCTGGACTATACCCACACACTGGACTATATCCACACACTGGACTATATCCACCCGCCAGACTATACCCACACACTGGACTATAACCACCTGCTGGACTATACCCACACACTGGACTATACCCACACACTGGACTATATCCACACACTGGACTCTACCCACACACTGGACTATACCCACACACTGGACTATACCCACACACTGGACTATACCCACACACTGGACTATACCCACACACTGGACTATATCCACACACTGGACTATATCCACACACTGGACTCTACCCACACACTGGACTCTATCCACACACTGGACTATATCCACACACTGGACTATACCCACACACTGGACTCTACCCACACACTGAAATATACCCACACACTGGACTATATCCACCCGCCGGACTATACCCACACACTGGACTATACCCACACACTGGACTATACCCACACACTGGACTATATCCACACACTGGACTATATCCACACACTGGACTATACCCACACACTGGACTATATCCACACACTGGACTATATCCACCACTGGACCAGACTATATCCACACACTGGACTATACCCACACACTGGACTATACCCACACACTGGACTATACCCACACACTGAAATATACCCACACACTGGACTATACCCACACACTGAAATATACCCACACACTGGACTATACCCACACACTGGACTCTACCCACACACTGAAATATACCCACACACTGGACTATACCCACACACTGGACTATACCCACACACTGGACTATATCCACACACTGGACACCCACACACTGGACTATATCCACACACTGGACTATACCCACACACTGGACTCTACCCACACACTGGACTATATCCACACACTGGACTATACCCACACACTGGACTCTACCCACACACTGAAATATACCCACACACTGGACTATACCCACACACTGGACTATACCCACACACTGGACTATATCCACCCGCCGGACTATACCCACACACTGGACTATATCCACACACTGGACTATACCCACACACTGGACTCTACCCACACACTGGACTATATCCACACACTGGACTATACCCACACACTGGACTCTACCCACACACTGGACTATATCCACCCGCCGGACTATACCCACACACTGGACTATATCCACACACTGGACTATACCCACACACTGGACTATACCAACACACTGGACTATACCCACACACTGGACTATACCCACACACTGGACTATACCCACACACTGGACTATACCCACACACTGGACTATACCCACACACTGGACTATATCCACACGCCGGACTCTACACCACACGCTGGACTCTACCCACACACTGGACTATATCCACACACTGGACTATACCCACACACTGGACTATACCAACACACTGGACTATACCCACACACTGGACTATACCCACACACTGGACTATACCCACACACTGGACTATACCCACACACTGGACTATACCCACACACTGGACTATACCCACACACTGGACTATATCCACCTGCTGGACTATACCCACACACTGGACTATATCCACACACTGGACTATACCCACACACTGACTATACCCACACACTGGACTATAACCACCTGCTGGACTATACCCACACACTGGACTATACCCACACACTGGACTATACCCACACACTGGACTATACCCACACACTGGACTCTACCCACACACTGGACTATACCCACACACTGGACTATACCCACACACTGGACTATACCCACACACTGGACTATACCCACACACTGGACTATACCCACACACTGGACTATATCCACACACTGGACTATATCCACACACTGGACTATACCCACACACTGGACTATAAATATACCCACACACTGGACTATACCCACACACTGGACTATACCCACACACTGGACTATACCCACACACTGGACTATACCCACACACTGGACTATACCCACACACTGGACTATACCCACACACTGGACTATACCCACACACTGGAAATATACCCACACACTGGACTATACCCACACACTGGACTATACCCACACACTGGACTATACCCACACACTGGACTATACCCACACACTGGACTATACCCACACACTGGACTATACCCACACACTGGACTATACCACACACTGGACTATACCCACACACTGGACTATACCCACACACTGGACTATACCCACACACTGGACTATACCACACACTGGACTATATCCCACACACTGGACTATACCACACACTGGACTATACCCACACACTGGACTATACCCACACACTGGACTATAACCACACTATACCCACACACTGGACTATACCACACACTGGACTATATCCACCCGCCGGACTATACCCACACACTGGACTATACCCACACACTGGACTATACCCACACACTGGACTATACCCACACACTGGACTATACCCACACACTGGACTATACCCACACACTGGACTATACCACACACTGGACTATACCCACACACTGGACTATACCACACACTGGACTGGACTATACCCACACACTGGACTATATCCACACACTGGACTATACCCACACACTGGACTATATCCACACACTGGACTATATCCACACACTGGACTATACCCACACACTGGACTATACCCACACACTGACTACTATACCCACACACTGGACTATACCCACACACTGGACTATACCCACACACTGGACTATACCCACACACTGGACTATACCCACACACTGGACTATATCCACACACTGGACTATACCACACACTGGACTATACCCACACACTGGACTATATCCACACACTGGACTATATGGACCACACACTGGACTATATCCACACACTGACTATACCCACACACTGGACTATACCCACACACTGGACTATACCCACACACTGGACTATACCCACACACTGGACTATACCCACACACTGGACTATACCCACACACTGGACTGGACTACCCACACACTGAAATATACCCACACACTGGACTATACCCACACACTGGACTATACCCACACACTGGACTATATCCACACACTGGACTATACCCACACACTGGACTATATCCACACACTGGACTATATCCACACACTGGACTATACCCACACACTGGACTATATCCACACACTGGACTATACCCACACACTGGACTATACCCACACACTGAAATATACCCACACACTGGACTATACCCACACACTGGACTATACCCACACACTGGACTATATCCACACACTGGACTATACCCACACACTGGACTATACCCACACACTGGACTATATCCACACACTGGACTATACCCACACACTGGACTCTACCCACACACTGGACTATATCCACACACTGGACTATACCCACACACTGGACTCTACCCACACACTGGACTATACTCCACACACTGGACTATACCCACACACTGGACTATATCCACACACTGGACTATACCCACACACTGGACTATACCAACACACTGGACTATACCCACACACTGGACTATACCCACACACTGGACTATACCCACACACTGGACTATACCCACACACTGGACTATACCCACACACTGGACTATATCCACACGCTGGACTCTACACCACACGCTGGACTCTACCCACACACTGGACTATATCTATCCACACACTGGACTATACCCACACACTGGACTATACCAACACACTGGACTATACCCACACACTGGACTATACCCACACACTGGACTATACCCACACACTGGACTATACCCACACACTGGACTATACCCACACACTGGACTATACCCACACACTGGACTATAACCACCTGCCTATACACACACTGGACTATACCCACACACTGGACTATATCCACACACTGGACTATACCCACACACTGGACTATACCCACACACTGGACTGACTATACCCACACACTGGACTATACCCACACACTGGACTATACCCACACACTGGACTATACCCACACACTGGACTATACCCACACACTGGACTATACCCACACACTGGACTATACCCACACACTGGACTATACCCACACACTGGACTATACCCACACACTGGACTATACCCACACACTGGACTCTATATCCACACACTGGACTATATCCACACACTGGACTATACCCACACACTGGACTATACCCACACACTGGACTATACCCACACACTGGACTATACCCACACACTGAAATATCCACACACTGGACTATACCCACACTGGACTATACCCACACACTGGACTATACCCACACACTGGACTATACCCACACACTGGACTATACCCACACACTGGACTATATGGGACTATACCCACACACTGGACTATACCACACACTGGATATACCCACACACTGGACTATACCCACACACTGGACTATACCCACACTGGACTGGACTATACCCACACACTGGACTATACCACACACTGGACTATACCCACACACTGGACTATACCACACACACACACTGGACTATACCCACACACTGGACTATACCCACACACTGGACTATACCCACACACTGGACTATACCCACACACTGGACTATATCCACACACTGGACTATACCCACACACTGGACTATACCCACACACTGGACTATACCCACACACTGGACTATACCCACACACTGGACTATACCCACACACTGGACTATACCCACACACTGGACTATACCCACACACTGGACTATACCCACACACTGGACTATACCCACACACTGGACTATACCCACACACTGGACTATATCCACACACTGGACTATACCCACACACTGGATTCTACCCACACACTGGACTATAACCACCTGCTGGACTATACCCACACACTGGACTATATCCACACACTGGACTATATCCACCCGCCAGACTATACCCACACACTGGACTATAACCACCTGCTGGACTATACCCACACACTGGACTATACCCACACACTGGACTATATCCACACACTGGACTATACCCACACACTGGACTATACCCACACACTGGACTATACCCACACACTGGACTATACCCACACACTGGACTATATCCACACACTGGACTATATCCACAAACTGGACTCTACCCACACACTGGACTCTATCCACACACTGGACTATATCCACACACTGGACTATACCCACACACTGGACTGAAATATACCACACACTGGACTATATCCACACACTGGACTATACCCACACACTGGACTATACCCCACACACTGGACTATATCCACACACTGGACTATACCCACACACTGGACTATATCCACACACTGACTATATCCACCCACACACTGGACTATATCCACACACACTATACCACACTGGACTATACCCACACACTGGACTATACCCACACACTGACTATACCCACACACTGGACTATACCCACACACTGAAATATACCCACACACTGGACTATACCCACACACTGAAATATACCCACACACTGGACTATACCCACACACTGGACTATACCCACACACTGGACTATACCCACACACTGGACTATATCCACACACTGGACTATACCCACACACTGGACTATATCCACACACTGGACTATATCCCACACACTGGACTATACCACACTGGACTATATCCACACACTGGACTATACCCACACACTGGACTATACCCACACACTGGACTATACCCACACACTGGACTATACCCACACACTGGACTATACCCACACACTGGACTATACCAACACACTGGACTATATCCACACACTGGACTATACCCACACACTGGACTCTACCCACACACTGGACTATATCCACACACTGGACTATACCCACACACTGGACTATACCACACACTGACTATATCCACCCGCCGGACTATACCCACACACTGAAACATACCCACACACTGGATATACCCACACACTGGACTATACCCACACACTGGACTATACCCACACACTGGACTATACCCACACACTGGACTATACCCACACACTGGACTATACCCACACACTGGACTATACCCACACACTGGACTATACCCACACACTGGACTATACCCACACACTGGACTATACCCACACACTGGACTATACCCACACACTGGACTATACCCACACACTGAAATATACCCACACACTGGACTATACCCACACACTGGACTATACCCACACACTGGACTATACCCACACACTGGACTATACCCACACACTGGACTATACCCACACACTGGACTATACCCACACACTGGACTATACCCACACACTGGACTATACCCACACACTGGACTATACCCACACACTGGACCCACACACACCCACACACTGGACTATACCCACACACTGGACTATACCCACACACTGGACTATACCCACACACTGGACTATACCCACACACTGGACTATATCCACACACTGGACTACCCACACACTGGACTATATCCACACACTGGACTATACCCACACACTGGACTATATCCACACACTGGACTATACCCACACACTGGACTATACCCACACACTGGACTATACCACACACTGGACTATACCCACACACTGGACTATACCCACACACTGGACTATATCCACACACTGGACTATACCCACACACTGGACTATACCCACACACTGGACACACTGGACTATATCCACACACTGGACTATACCCCACACACTGGACTATACCCACACACTGGACTATATCCACACACTGGACTATACTCACACACTGGACTATATCCACACACTGGACTATACCCACACACTGGACTATACCCACACACTGGACTATACCCACACACTGGACTATATCCACACACTGGACTGGACTATACCCACACACTGGACTATACCACACTGGACACACTGGACTATATCCACACTGGACTTCTACCCACACACTGGACCCACACACTGGACTATACCCACACACTGGACTGGACTATATCCACCCTGGACTATACCCACACACTGGACTATACCCACCTGCTGGACTATACCCACACACTGGACTATACCCACACACTGGACTATACCCACACACTGGACTATACCCACACACTGGACTATACCCACACACTGGACTATACCCACACACTGGACTATACCCACACACTGGACTATACCCACACACTGGACTGGACTATACCCACACACTGGACTATACCCACACACTGGACTATATCCACCCACACACTGGACTATACCCACACACTGGACTATATCCACACACTGGACTATATCCACACACTGGACTATACCCACACACTGGACTATACCCACACACTGGACTATACCACACACTGGACTATATCCACACTGACTATACCCACACACTGGACTATACCCACACACTGGACTATACCCACACACTGGACTATACCCACACACTGGACTATACCCACACACTGGACTATATCCACACACTGGACTATACCCACACACTGACTATATCCCACACACTGGACTATACCCCACACACTGGACTATATCCCCACACACTGGACTATACCACACACTGGACTATATCCACACACTGGACTATACCCACACACTGGACTATACCCACACACTGGACTATACCACACACTGGACTATACCCACACACTGGACTCTACCCACACACTGGACTATACCCACACACTGGACTATACCCACACTGACTATATACCCACACACTGGACTATATCCACACACTGGACTATACCCACACACTGGACTCTACCCACACACTGGACTATATCCACACACTGGACTATACCCACTGGACACACTGAAATATACCACACTATACACACTGGACTATACCCACACACTGGACTATACCCACTATACCCACACACTGGACTATACCCACACACTGGACTATACCCACACACTGGACTATACCCACACACTGGACTATATCCACACACTGGACTATATCCCACACACTGGACTATACCCACACACTGACTATATCCACACACTGGACTATACCCACACACTGGACTATACCACACACTGGACTATACCCACACACTGGACTATACCCACACACCCACACACTGGACTATATCCACACACTGGACTATACCCACACACTGGACTACCCACACACTGGACTATACCCACACACTGGACTATACCCACACACTGGACTATATCCACACACTGGACTATACCCACACACTGGACTATATCCACACCCACACACTGGACTATATCCACACACTGGACTATACCCACACACTGGACTATACCCACACACTGGACTATACCCACACACTGGACTATACCCACACACTGGACTATACCCACACACTGGACTATACCCACACACTGGACTATATCCACACACTGGACTATACCCACACACTGGACTATACCCACACACTGGACTATATGCACACACTGGACTATACCCACACACTGGACTCTACACACTGGACACACACTGGACTATATCCACACACTGGACTATACCCACACACTGGACTATACCCACACACTGGACTATATCCACCCACTGGACTATACCCACACACTGGACTATATCCACACACTGGGACTATACCCACACACTATATCCACCCACACACTGGACTATACCCACACACTGGACTATACCCACACACTGGACTATACCCACACACTGGACTGGACTATATCCACACACTGACTATACCCACACACTGGACTATATCTATACACACACTGCCGGACTCTACACCACACACTGGACTCTACCCACACACTGGACTATATCCACACACTGGACTATACCCACACACTGGACTATACCAACACACTGGACTATACCCACACACTGGACTATACCCACACACACTGGACTATACCCACACACTGGACTATATCCACACACTGGACTATACCCACACACTGGATTCTACCCACACACTGGACTATAACCACCTGCTGGACTATACCCACACACTGGACTATATCCACACACTGGACTATATCCACCCGCCAGACTATACCCACACACTGGACTATAACCACCTGCTGGACTATACCCACACACTGGACTATACCCACACACTGGACTATATCCACACACTGGACTATACCCACACACTGGACTCTACCCACACACTGGACTATACCCACACACTGGACTATACCCACACACTGGACTATACCCACACACTGGACTATATCCACACACTGGACTCTACCCACACACTGGACTCTATCCACACACTGGACTATATCCACACACTGGACTATACCCACACACTGGACTCTACCCACACACTGAAATATACCCACACACTGGACTATATCCACACACTGGACTATATCCACACACTGGACTATACCCACACACTGGACTATACCCACACACTGGACTATACCCACACACTGGACTATACCCACACACTGGACTATATCCACACACTGGACTATACACTCCACTATATCCACACACTGACTATATCCACACACTGGACTATACCCACACACTGGACTATACCCACACACTGGACTATATCCACACACTGGACTATATCCACACACTGGACTATACCCACACACTGGACTATACCCACACACTGGACTATAACCACCTGCTGGACTATATCCACACACTGGACTATACCCACACACTGGACTATACCCACACACTGGACTATACCCACACACTGGACTATACCCACACACTGGACTATACCCACACACTGGACTATACCCACACTATACCCACACACTGGACTATACCCACACACTGGACTATACCCACACACTGGACTATACCCACACACTGGACTATACCCACACACTGGACTATACCCACACACTGGACTATACCCACACACTGGACTATACCCACACACTGGACTGGACTATACCCACACACTGGACTATACCCACACACTGGACTATATCCACACACTGGACTATACCCACACACTGGATTCTACCCACACACTGGACTATAACCACCTGCTGGACTATACCCACACACTGGACTATATCCACACACTGGACTATATCCACCCGCCAGACTATACCCACACACTGGACTATAACCACCTGCTGGACTATACCCACACACTGGACTATACCCACACACTGGACTATATCCACACACTGGACTATACCCACACACTGGACTATATCCACACACTGGACTATATCCACAAACTGGACTCTACCCACACACTGGACTCTATCCACACACTGGACTATATCCACACACTGGACTATACCCACACACTGGACTCTACCCACACACTGAAATATACCCACACACTGGACTATATCCACCCGCCGGACTATACCCACACACTGGACTATACCCACACACTGGACTATACCCACACACTGGACTATATCCACACACTGGACTATATCCACACACTGGACTATACCCACACACTGGACTATATCCACACACTGGACTATATCCACCCGCCAGACTATATCCACACACTGGACTATACCCACACACTGGACTATACCCACACACTGGACTATACCCACACACTGAAATATACCCACACACTGGACTATACCCACACACTGAAATATACCCACACACTGGACTATACCCACACACTGGACTCTACCCACACACTGAAATATACCCACACACTGGACTATACCCACACACTGGACTATACCCACACACTGGACTATATCCACCCGCCGGACTATACCCACACACTGGACTATATCCACACACTGGACTATACCCACACACTGGACTCTACCCACACACTGGACTATATCCACACACTGGACTATACCCACACACTGGACTCTACCCACACACTGAAATATACCCACACACTGGACTATACCCACACACTGGACTATACCCACACACTGGACTATATCCACCCGCCGGACTATACCCACACACTGGACTATATCCACACACTGGACTATACCCACACACTGGACTCTACCCACACACTGGACTATATCCACACACTGGACTATACCCACACACTGGACTCTACCCACACACTGGACTATATCCACCCGCCGGACTATACCCACACACTGGACTATATCCACACACTGGACTATACCCACACACTGGACTATACCAACACACTGGACTATACCCACACACTGGACTATACCCACACACTGGACTATACCCACACACTGGACTATACCCACACACTGGACTATACCCACACACTGGACTATATCCACACGCCGGACTCTACACCACACGCTGGACTCTACCCACACACTGGACTATATCCACACACTGGACTATACCCACACACTGGACTATACCAACACACTGGACTATACCCACACACTGGACTATACCCACACACTGGACTATACCCACACACTGGACTATATCCACACACTGGACTATACCCACACACTGGATTCTACCCACACACTGGACTATAACAACCTGCTGGACTATACCCACACACTGGACTATATCCACACACTGGACTATATCCACCCGCCAGACTATACCCACACACTGGACTATAACCACCTGCTGGACTATACCCACACACTGGACTATACCCACACACTGGACTATATCCACACACTGGACTATACCCACACACTGGACTCTACCCACACACTGGACTATACCCACACACTGGACTATACCCACACACTGGACTATACCCACACACTGGACTATATCCACACACTGGACTCTACCCACACACTGGACTCTATCCACACACTGGACTATATCCACACACTGGACTATACCCACACACTGGACTCTACCCACACACTGAAATATACCCACACACTGGACTATATCCACCCGCCGGACTATACCCACACACTGGACTATACCCACACACTGGACTATACCCACACACTGGACTATATCCACACACTGGACTATATCCACCCGCCAGACTATATCCACACACTGGACTATACCCACACACTGGACTATACCCACACACTGGACTATATCCACACACTGGACTATATCCACACACTGGACTATACCCACACACTGGACTCTACCCCACATGCTGGACACGCTGGACTCTACCCACACCCTTGACTTTACCCACACACTGGCCTCTACCCCACATGCTGGACTCTACCCACACCCTGGACTTTACCCACACACTGGACTCTACCCACACCCTGGACTCTACCCACACGCTGGACTCTACCCACACCCTGGACTTAGGGCTCAGGTCAGTTGAAACTGGAGCAGCAGCCTGTACTTTACCCACACGCTGGAATCTACCCACATGTTGTACTCTGCCCACACACTGGACTCTACCCACCTTCAAGACTCTACCCCACACGCCCGACTCTACCCACACCCTGGACTCTACCCACACACTGGACTCTACCCCACATGCTGGACACGCTGGACTCTACCCACACCCTTGACTTTACCCACACGCTGGACTCTACCAACACACTGGACTCTACCCACCTTCAAGACTCTACCCCACACGCTAGACTCTACCCACATGCTGTACTCTAACCACACGCTGGGCTCTACCCACATGCTGGACTCAACCCACACGCTGTATTCTACCCCACACGCTGTACTCAACCCCACGCTGGACTCTACCCACACCCTGGACTTTACCCACACACTGGACTCTACCCACACCCTGGACTCTACCCACACGCTGGACTCTACCCACACCCTGGACTTAGGGCTCAGGTCAGTTGAAACTGGAGCAGCAGCCTGTACTTTACCCACACGCTGGAATCTACCCACATGTTGTACTCTGCCCACACACTGGACTCTACCCACCTTCAAGACTCTACCCCACACGCCCGACTCTACCCACACCCTGGACTCTACCCACACACTGGACTCTACCCCACATGCTGGACACGCTGGACTCTACCCACACCCTTGACTTTACCCACACGCTGGACTCTACCAACACACTGGACTCTACCCACCTTCAAGACTCTACCCCACACGCTAGACTCTACCCACATGCTGTACTCTAACCACACGCTGGGCTCTACCCACATGCTGGACTCAACCCACACGCTGTATTCTACCCCACACGCTGTACTCAACCCCACGCTGGACTCTGCACACATACTGTACTCTACCTGACATCCTGGACTCTACCTCACACGCTGGACTCTACCCACACCCTGGACTTTACCCACACGCTGGACTCTACCCACACGTTGGACACTTTCCAAATGCATTACTCTACCCCACCTACTGGAAACGACCCCACACACTGGACTCTATCCACACGCTGGACGCTACCAACCTTCTGGACTCTGCCCACACCCCGGACTCTACCCACACCCTGGACTCTACCCCACATGCTGGACTCTACCCACACGCTGGACTTTACCCCACATGCTGGACTCTACCCCACACCCTGGACTCTACCCCACATGCTGGACTCTACCCCACACCCTGGACTTTACCCACACCCTGGACTTTACCCACACGCTGGACTCTACCCACACCCTGGACTCTACCCACACGCTGGACTCTACCCACACCCTGGACTCTACCCCACACACTGGATTCTACCCACCTTCAAGATTCTACCCCACACGCCGGACTCTACCCACACCCTGGACCCTGGACTCTACCCACACACTGGACTCTACCCACACCCTGGACTCTACCCACACCCTGGATTCTACCCCACACGCTGGACTCTACCCACACCCTGGACCCTGGACTCTACCCACACACTGGACTCTACCCACACCCTGGACTCTACCCACACCCTGGACTCTACCCACACGCTGGACTCTACCCACACCCTGGACTCTACCCACACACTGGACTCTACCCACACCCTGGACTCTACCCACACCCTGGACTCTACCCACACGCTGGACTCTACCCACACCCTGGACTCTACCCACCTTCAAGACTCTACCCACACCCTGGACTCTACCCACACCCTGGACTCTACCCACACCCTGGACTCTACCCACACCCTGGACTCTACCCCACACACTGGATTCTACCCACCTTCAAGATTCTACCCCACACGCCGGACTCTACCCACACTTTGGACTCTACCCCACATGCTAGACTCTGCCCACATGCTGGATTCTACCCACATGCTGGACTCTACCCCACATGCTGGACTCTACCCCACATGCTGGACTCTACCCCACATGCTGGACTCTACCCCACATGCTGGACTCTACCCACACCCTGGACTTTACCC